>NW_009611108.1:0-11212 GCF_000690535.1 Cariama cristata | reverse complement strand
GGTGAATGCTGTTCTTGCTTCCCAGGCCGGAAAAGTGAGGCAAAAAAGCAGCTCACCGTTTCATCGTGTTATGAATTAATGGTAGAAACCAGGAAAGAACTACAAAACTGCTGGCTGGAGTCACTTGAATGCATTCGTCTTTTAAATCATTAGTAACTGCGTTAATAATAAAGCGTGTGTGAACAGAAATTAAGAACCAATTTGAATATTTGTTGTTTACTTCTGTCAGTGGGATCTCTCTTCACAGGTGTTACAGTTTGTTAACTTCCACTTCTGAAAGAACGACTTCAGAGAGGAGATAAACAGTTTCTTTAAGAAAAGCTACATTAAAAAAACTGTGCAAGTCTGGGTCAGACAAAAAAAAAAAGTGCTGTTTTCCTTAGTTTGCTCTTCTGCTGTTTCTGGGAGACCATCAGGCTTCTTCTGACCGAATGATCCTTTCAGAACTGGTTAGCCTTACCCCTGAGCTAAGGCAAGCAGTATCCTGTATGGTGCTCCCTGGTATTTCAGTGTTGGGTGTCTGTTGGCTAGGCAATATTTTCCTTTTACTCCAGTGAACATTGACACCACCTCCTGTATTTCTTCTTGCTTCTCAGGTGCTACCTAAGTACCTGTTAAACCATCTCGCTCTTTGTCTCCAGTGCTTAAAACTCCTCCCTGCAGTCATTACTACAAAATGTCCATATTGATTCGGCCACTAAATCTGCAACTTGTTTCTTGTTGACTGGTGTCTTTATGCTGTTTGGCTTTCTCTTGTTCACAATCTTCTATTTAGCTTGTAAACCCTTTCAAGGTGCAATAACTTCTCCCATAATTATAGCACTTCATACAATATTGACATGTCTGTCAATTGTTACTACAGTTCAAATAAATATAAAAAAATATTAGGGAATATATCATGGATTGGAGTTCTCGAGTTTCTTGTCTGTCAGTGTTTCCCTGCTGAATGGGATGTAATTTAGTCTTGTAAGTGAGAGAATGGTGCTGCTAGCGTCCATTTAGACATCTTGGTTCTATGAGACACTAGTGCAATATCAGAGTAGACTTTAATTACAAGCAGTTGGTGTGTGATTTAGAAGGCAAAGTGCAGCATCTTTATAAGTGAGACTATGAACATCTTACATAATGAAGTAAAGCTCTAGCTGCATATGTTATTTAAAGATTTCTTCTTCAACGAGTATCTTAGAAGTACATCCTCTTCTTACTAAACAAGGCTTATGCAGTAACTTGTTCAGAATCAGAACCTCTTGTGATAAGACTTTCCTGACTTCATCTTGCTGCTCAGCTGTTGGGGTTTACATATCTGTTCAGTTTCCTTTGTACCAGGAGCAAAATGAAATGAACGATATGCACTGAAAGTATTCTTGTGGTACATTATTTAGAGCTGATCAAACTTAAGGAAAAAAATCATTCTCAAACTGGTCTCTCTTGCTATCTCAGACGTATATACTGCAGTTAGCCCTTTCAAGCTCTGGTTTAACGATACAAAAATCTTTAGTAGTTACACGAGTTTGTGAGATTACAAGTCTTTCCAGCTACTGATCAATGGTGTGCTGCCCTAACTGTATGCAGTTGTGTTGTTAACTCATCCAGCTTAAATCAAAACCCTACAATATTGGAGTTTGTCTTTGGCACTTCTTGGATGCAGTTCAAAATGCTACCATGCTGTGCTGGTCTTACTGGGGGAGGCAATATAGAAAATGATAAAGGAAAAGGCTGTAGGAAAGCTCTATGTGTAATCTCAGCCTGTAAGCTTGCAGATGTGATGCTGATTTCCCAGGAATTTGCTCCTGGAAATGTTACTATGTAGAATGGAGAGAAAGAAGGTCAAAAATTATCTTAAAACCAACAGGCATCCTGGCAGTATTGTTGGGGAAAATGTAAGTTGTAAGAATGGAAGTTTTTCAAAAAACTCAGTAACACCCCTACCCCCCGAGTTTATAGGCAGATAATTTATCTAATAATCCTATGCTGTATGCTCATCTCATTTGCATCTTGTGATAGAATAGGGTATTTCAGTGTGGTTGCTCTTTTCCACTGGGTGTGATGAAATAGGTGTGTCTAGGTCAAAGCCAATTGTGTGTGTGGGGAGGAGGAGGGCTTGAGATTGCACCTTACCTGTTAGCAGCTTTTCATCAAATACCTTCTGCAGACACCCCTACCCCCCGAGTTTATAGGCAGATAATTTATCTAATAATCCTATGCTGTATGCTCATCTCATTTGCATCTTGTGATAGAATAGGGTATTTCAGTGTAGTTGCTCTTTTCCACTGGGTGTGATGAAATAGGTGTATCTAGGTCAAAGCCAATTGTGTGTGTGGAGAGGAGGAGGGCTTGAGATTGCTTGTGGAAGTTCAGCGACCTTACCTGTTAGCAGCTTTTCATGAAATATCTTCTGCAGTTAAGTCATAAATGGTTGGGATCTATCATAATTTATGTGTACAGATATGTTTTAGTGAAGATATTTTGGTTCATCAGAACGTTTTCTTCCTCAACAAGCTACAAGGCACAGTGGCAGAGAGGAGGAAAGTTCAAGTTGTGTTGTAGGGAACTGGAGCTGCTCCCTGGCTGATTTCTTTTCCTGATGGTCAGAGGAGCTGAAAAGAGAGGGAGAAGTTGGACTTCCAAATGTTTTATGGAGCAGCAGTGTGCTGGAAGGTGGGAGGGGGAAAAATAAGTGGGTTATGTAGCAGGATAGTTTCCTGAGATGTCAAAGCTGAGTGAAAACTTGAATTCTTACGGGCTAGTAGAGTGGGATTCCCTCCTAGCAAGCAGTTCATGGCTTATCAAAGGGAGGAGATGTCTGCACAAGTAAGCCCTTAGCACTGGGAGAATTCTGAAAGAGGTCATTATCACATTCCCTCTGTCCTTCACGCTAGTTAGAAAATGGAGTTACTGCATTTTTTACAGAAATTGCAGATTTTGTGACAAATGCAGTTTGGATCAATTTGGAATACTGACGATTTGTTTGGAGGGAAAAATCTTGATTACTTATTTTAAGGTCTTTATTTCTGTCTAATATTTCAGTGTTTTTATTTGCACAATAGTTACTTATGTATCACTTTTTTTTTTTTGTAGAGGCCTCACAGAACGTTAGTTCTTTGGGAAATAGAAACTTTTGTTATCCCATGTATTTCAGAATATGAGGAGATGGAAAGCATTTAAATTTCAGGTTTTCAGACACTTTTCTGTATTTTGAGACCGAGACATGTAATATTCCACATAATATAAAAATACAGGGTTTATATGGTTTGAGAAGAATTCATATGCTATGTTGGGGTTGTTCATGTGCTTCCTTTCCCCTTCTGTAAGAACAGATCAGATGAGGTAGAGATGACTGCAACCCTACCTCACCGCCCCGGTGGTCTTTTGATAGTCAGAGTAGCTCAAACATGGAAACAGACAGATTTCTAACTGCTGATTAGAGAAGAGAACTTTTTTTCCTGGTTTTTCACTTTCCCTGTTTAATTGAGTGGATGTTTTGAAGCAAAACCAAGAAGGATAGGATGGCAAGGTAAAATGGTAAAAAGCATTTTAAATGTTTAAATTTTAAAAATCTCAATTAAATGTTTAAATGCTACTTGTATGTGTTAGTTTCAGGTATTTGATGGAAGCAGATAACAGGTGCTGCCTCTCCAAAAGACCGCTTCTGGTGCTCCTTCTCTGGTACACAAAATGAAAGATACAAAGTGAAGTTGCTGGTTTTGAATTAGTCAGTGAAGATGGCCTGTGATTTTGAAACTTCACTAGAAGTTACAAATATCTGCATATACTGCAGTTAGAGACTGAAGAAGTTAGCTGAGAGCAGGAATCTTTGGCACCAATATGTTCTTTTTCAGTGTTGTAGATAACAGTACTGATAAAAGGGACTTGAATAGTCAATGTCTGGTGCTGACAGCTATTCAGAACACATGTTTAGGTTCAAGTTTATGTCATGGAAAGGATCCGAAGATGAGGAGAATAAGACAAAATAGCAAGGCAGTGGTGACTAAGAGAGAGCATTTCCTAATCTTACTTCACTGTCAGACCAATCTGAGTATCGCTGGATAATTTTTTTTCTTTGCTTTTCCCATTCTCTATCGTCATTGTAACTGAAATCATATTGAATAACATAACTGATCTCAGAAAATGATCTCTTACTCATCTCTGGGTTATTCCTTTCTGTCTCACTCCAGCAGAGAACCTTTACCAGATTGGGTGGAAGAGTACGTTTGAGCTCTCAATATTGTAGTCAATTGCAGTCTAACTTGACCAGCTTGGACATGAGGACCTTTGTAGATCTCGTAAGAACTGGTTATGGAATAGTGCAGTGATCAGGGAAGATGCAGCCTGTCTTTGACATCAGTAACTAGAAATCCTGAACGGTGGAATGAGATTGAGGAGGCAAAACCAGATACTGCGTTCTCTTGTCTGGTCTTCTGCTTCTCTTATTAAAACTTTACTACTTTTCTGGCAATCCTAATCAAAGGGCAGCTGTGCAGGCTAGGTGAAACTTGGAAACATCTCCATTGATTTGTTAGCTCACAATTTGATATCTATTTCCTATTCTGTGATTAGGAGATAATTTTCCTAACAGGACAGGGTGGTATCACTCCTTTATGAACTTGCGCAGAGATGGAAAGAAGAGCTGAAAATGCTATCAGCAAGATAAATGGTTGCCAGTGCTTCCAGGTGCTGAGCCCATAGATATGGGCACAGCCTTTCTGCTAATATTCTTTGTTCCTGGCATCTGTGACAGTTGCCGTATTTCTAAGGACTTGTTGTTTGATCATAGAATAATTTAGATTGGCAGGGACCTCTGGAAATCATCTGATTCAACATATCCTAGTAGATCAGATTGCTCAGGGATGGAGATTCTGCAGTCTCTCTGGGAAACCTCTTCCAGTGTTCGATAACTGTGAGAAAATTGTAATATGTAATCATAACTTCCCATCTTGCACCTTGTGTTCATTGCCTTGTGTCTTTTCTCTGTGTACCTCCAAGTGTTCAATTTCATCTTCTCTATACACTTATACTAAATAGCCAAAGACAGCAAAAAAACCCCAAACATCCTTCCCTTAGCTGTCTGTACTTAAGACTGAACAAACCCATTTCTTTCAGTTTCTACTCATACATTATGTGCTCTATCTTGGAAGCTTTCCTCTGGGCTTGATCTGGTATGTTAATGTCTGTCTCTTACTGTGATCCCCAAACTGGACACAGTACCCCACATAAAACTTCACAAGTTCCTGAATAGAGGAGAATAGTTACTGCTATAGATCTACTGGTTATGCTGTTGCTAATACAGGGCAGCATACTGTTGACTGTGTTTGCCACAATGATACACAGATGGTTATAGCTTGTCTGAAGGGTTTGTAATAGAGCTTGTGTCTTCAAGGCGATAGGTTTAATGCAGCTCAAAGGCTGCGCTGAAATAGAAATAATACAGCTAGCATTTTTAAAACAAAACAAATCCTTTGTTACTCTCCTCCTTTGATGCTGCATGGAAATATCGTCTGATAAAAAGGCTGATGGTTTTTGCAGGATGTGGTAGATGTTCACTTTTTTTGCCGCTATCATGTTGTTTTACTCCTTTCTAGGGAATTGTTCTCGTGGATCTCTTACAGGTTCCTTGAGTGAATGAAACTTGTCTGTCCCTTTGTTTCATAATTTCTGCGGGGAAATGTCTGTACTACAGACCTGGCTGTTGTTTGGGAGCTGTTTTCAGCTATATTCCTTTATTGAGGTTCACCTGTTATTAAAGGCTTCATTTGAAGGCGGGAGTAATTTCAGTAGCTGGAGTGGTCTTTTTCTTGCTGGCATTGCGGTTTTTCACTTCAGTTGCACAAATTACAACCACACCGTTTAACAGAAAGATTTTAGTCAACTTTCTGATGAATAGGGTCTTCCCTTTTTTTTTTTTCTTGTGCAAAGAGGAGGGGGGGGCTTACACATTCTTCTGCCTGTTCACTGATTTCCAGTGATCCAGAGTTCTTTGGCATTCTGACCAATGGCTTGAGCTCATTATGAACTCAGGCAGTTTCATGGGTAAGTTTTCTGCCTTATTCTGGAAGGTGCAAAGATTTTTCCATGATCTTGGCCCAGCACAGTCCTTCCTAGCACCTGATGCTGAATAAATTATTGCAGTTCAGTCATTTATGACTCTCTCTCATTTTACCAACAGATAAGCTTTGACTAAACATGCGTATTTCTTTCTGTATCAGTTGTTTTGCATCTTTATCTGATAGTTTTCCTAAAGCCCTAGGGTATACTTAGTTATTACTCATGGAACTTGCCTGCATAAGATTTCATGGAGTATTCATTTTGTGGTGTTGCTGTTAGGCACAAAAGGGAGAAAAATACAGGCACTTATGACGTGCAGCTAACTTCACAAGGACAAAGTAATTATGAGGTCTCTTGTGAAATGAGTTTTCACTTAAGCCAGCCAGTTATTTGAATGTGTTCTGCTCATCCATTAGGAGGAGAAACTGTATGTCCTGGAAACATTTATTTGTACTATGGTGCTTTGGCCATGTCGGTAAAGCTTTAACCATTTCCACATCTGACTATGGTGAAACATAGCTTATTTACTAGCTTTTCATTAATAAGACTGTTTCTACAAGTGACTATCGCTGCTTGCTTTTCTACGGCTCTTAGTCTGTTTCAGGTAATCTTTTGTATTCAAATTATGCAATGATACTATGGGGAGCAGTGATGCAACGCAATGATTGTGCTTCGTGTGGGATCCAGTGGTAGATTCTTGTAAATACAGTGCAGAGATTAGTTTCAGGACTTTCAGATACCTTGCAAAAAGCATCTTTTGTATCCCCAGTGGTCAGTTCACTTTCTTAAATTTGCAGTTTTCCTTTACCTTCACTTTATTATGCTTGTGTTCTTTTTTAATTTAATTTATGATGTTACTTGGAATATTTGATTTACAGATAGAGTTTTCTATTTTTCTCAGTAACTGAACTCATTGAAACATAATTCTGGAAGAATTGGCAAGGCGTAGGCTTAGGCTTAAAATGTCACTATAACACCATTTAATTGTTGATGTCCAAAGTCGGCCTGCCTAGAACAGTCTTCATTGAACAAATGTCTTAATGAACTTTAATTATATATTTTGAAGTTGGAGTTTAAATTTTGCTAAAATAGTAGAAATTCAAGGAAAAATATTTACTTTCCTGGTTGAATCTGCCTTGAGTGGAGGGGAAAAAAACCAAAATAAATGTATAAGTTGTTACAGCAATGCTGATTTTTAAATTGCTGTAGGATACTATTTCAGAATTAGCTATTGAATTATTTCTGACTTGCTATATTATTAACTAATAGCCTGAGACTGGAGGATAGAATAGTATCAAATGTGTTAGAAATTGAATTGAACATTGTATCATTTATCATGCTTTAAAATACTGCTAGAGAAAGAAATTTTGATTTTAATTTTTTTTCTTCACCCATAAATGGAGACTTGATCAATGAGATTTACTCTTTTATTGGCTCCAATAAACAGTGAACTGACATTTATTCAATTCCTCAGACTTGCAGGCAGAGGACTCATCCGTTCAGCATGTCCTTTGTGGCAGTGAGTATATGGATATTGTCTGGAGTATTGAAAAAACACCACCACTAAAACCAATTTTGAAGCTTCTCAGTTGTAGCTGATACAGATTCGTCCATCTGCACCATATGAGTATTAGCCTCCAGAAACATCCGTAGGTTTTTGGTATTTCAGTAGATTGAGGTGATCTGTATCTTTCCAATGTATTTTCCTTACGAAGAGATATACATGTGCAGACTCAAATGCAGTGTCACCATCCCTATGAAATAAGTTTGGATTTATTGTTAAATTACAAATAGTGCAAAACTGATACTATGTGTTCAACAACAAATCAAGTAAAAAATATATTTCAAGGCATATGATTTTTTTTTTTCTGGTTGTTGCATATGTTTTAAAAACAACTTCTGATTAACAACAAACCTGTAAAAATAAATAAAATCCTATGGAAGTTGAACACTTACTATATGATTTATCTGTGTTCGCTGTAAACTTCAGTTTGTGAATAGGAACCACTGTACAGCAGTCTTGCATTACTTTGGGTATTGTCCTTCACTGCAAAATTGTTTAATGAATCTGTTTTACAGGCTGAAGTCCCTATCCTGTAGTTGTGGAAAATATTCTTAGCTCCTAGAATCGTGACTGTGATGTTTTAGAAGCAATCTTCAGTTGAGCTCTACTTACTGTATATTTAGATTAGTTTGTAGAATTTAATCTTTAACACTTTCGTGTTAATTTGCCATGCATGAATGCTGCCAATAGTGTATTTATAACTCTAGTATTGCTGAGAATAATACCATATAACCTTGAGATGAGAAGAGATCCATGTGGGACTTGTTCTAGAAATGTCTCCATCTCTGTGGGATGATTCCCCATTTACAAGTACTAGTGAAGAACCTCTGTTAACCCACTCAAGTTATGCAGTGTGTTGAATGTGCTTTTCAGAAGTCCTGTGAAAACAAATGTTGACTATCAGATGGGTAACTTCAGGGGCAATGGTGATTTGGCAAGGCCTATTTTCTGTAAAGCTGTGTTTATTGCATTTGAATTTTGCACTGTTCCTGGATTCTCTATGAAGTATCTCCTATCTGAGCTTTTCAGGTTTTTTTGAGGGGAAGGAGGGTGTTGGTGTGTGGTGTTTTTTTTTTTTAAATAATTTTGCTACAGCTGCTCTGATGATCATCTTCTCACTTTTTAAGCATGGAGAGGTGTTAACTTTTTTGCTAATTGCTTTGAAAGCATTCTTGGGATAAGGCTTTCTTATGTGTGTTTATTTTGGGGTTTGGTGGTTTTGGTATGATAAAAACAGCATTTTAAATGAAATTTGTTATCTCCAAGTCTGTTCATATTTTCTTCTTTGGCATATAAGAAATCATAGTTTGTAATCTAATTAATGCTTTTCTGACTATCTTGTTAATTACAGTTCTAACTTCCTGTTGTTCTTCAGAACAGTTTTAACTTCAGTTGTTTGGCTGCATACTTTACTATGTTGATTGCTTCTCAGTGCATGGCACATTTGGTTTTGCTTTGGTGTATGTGTACAGCATGATAAATTACGAAATTTCTATATAAAACTGACTTTTGTGCTTTTTCTGTGAAGCTAAAGGATGATAAACTAATGCGGTATTGTGAGAAGTGTTTTAATTTTTGGTGTACTGCTTGGAAGGATCTGGATTCCATAATGGAGAGTGATCTGTGAATGAGACCTTTTTCTTTAAAAAAGGTGTAAGTAGTCCTTGGGTGAATATTTAAATAAGAGGAAGCTACCTGGTGTAAAACACTGAGCCATTTTAACAAGTATTTTTATATTTTTAAGAATTAGTGCATCCACCACCACTACCCCCCCACCCCTGCCCCTGCAATGGTCTTGTTTTCAATCTAACACATACAACTATTAATAAACTAGTGAGCTATAAAAACTGGAGACAAAAAAAAAAAATCCGTCTGATATTTTTAACATCTCCTCTGAAATACAGGATGATCCTTTAATGCCCTAATGTGCTTTATCAGAACGAATTTTAAATAATGCCCTAAAACCAGGACTTTTGATGACTGACGTGTGACTGTGTGTCCATGCTTGCTGATACAGATCTGGATCAATTGCTAGTGAAAAATTCATCTGAATTAGGTATGAGCTCCTACTCACACTGCAGTTGCTTTAGGTGGGACGTTGAATATGGTATTTATTCCAAGGTGTCTTACATGGATGTGCTGTTTCATATCCTGCACTGCACTTTCCATTTGTTTACTGTGTGACAGCCTGGATTCTATATGTTTCTTGAGTCAGAAGTGCTGTTTCTTACTTAACTATGGACCATGTTCAGTGAAATCAGGAGAATATGAATAAAACTAGTTCTAGGTGGTTACATTGTTAGATGTTTTCTTTGGTTAAACGTGAAATTTTGCCTTCCCGGGCCTTGCCTTGCACTGTGACAGGAGTGATGGTTGTACAAATGCAGAAAGACAGTAGTGGAAGAAAGTCACAGAATCACAGAATAGTTGAGATTGAATGGGACCTCTGGAGGTCATCTTGTCCACCCCCCCTGCTCAAGCAGGGCCACCTGGAGACCGTGGCCAGATGGCTTTAGAGTGTCTCTGAGGATAAAGACTCCACAACCTCCATGGGCAGCCTGTGCCAGTGCTTGGTCACTCTCACGATAAAGAAGTGTTTCCTGATGTTCAGAGGGAACCTCCTGTGGTTTGTGCTCGTTGCCTCTGGCCCTGTCACTGGGCACCACTGAAAAGAGCCTGGCTCTGTCCTCTTTGCACCCTCCCTTCATATACATTATGTACATATACACCCACCCTTTATATACATTAGCGTGGTCCCCCAGAGCCTTCTCTTCTCCAGGCTGAACAGTCCCAGTTCTCTCATCCTTTCTTCATAGGAATGATGCTCCAGTCCCTTTGTCGTCTTCATGACCCTTTGTTGGACTCTGTCCAGTATGTCCACATCTCTAGTGTACTGTGCACTCCAGAACTGGACACAGTAGTCCAAGTGTGTCTGTAGTGTCTCCAGTGTGTTCTACTGTGTCGCGCCACTGCTGAGTGAGGGCTGGGAAGGATCACCTTGACGTGCTGGCAGCATTCTTCCTTGTTTAAATAAGGAGTTCTTTGAAAGCCAGGAGAGCCCCTCCATTCATTCTTTTAAAAACAAAAACACTCTAGGGTTTGCAAATAATATTCCTTAAAAGATTATGTTGGTATTTGTGTCTCTGTGGGTGTTGGTAGTATTGTTTGCTAATGTGGAATTAGTCTCTGTATTTTCCTCTGGAAATGCCCCAGTCCCTTATAAACAGTTCTTGGTAGCTCTAGTCTCATTGTGTTGGGCTGTAAGAAGATGTCAACTGATTTGAAGGTTTATGTGTCATGCCACTGGTGCTGGGTCATCTGGCAAAGTGGAGTTTCTGAGATAATTTTCAAACTTTGTTTAATCTCTTTAGGCCAGATTAAGATTAATCTGTTGCTTTTCTGGTATGTTGAGTTCTTTCCTCCAAAGTCTCAGAGCATTTTTTGGTTAGGGTGGTTACTAGTTATAGTGAGCCAAATATCTGCCAGGCATATGTAGGTGCTTAATGTAGGTGAAGTGACAGATGATCCCTTTGATCCTCTTTGCTCTCCAGAGTGAAAACTGTTCTGCAAAGGGAATATGTCCTTCCCTTTCCATTATTTTTTGAG
>NW_009611107.1:59381-110398 GCF_000690535.1 Cariama cristata | reverse complement strand
ATGGTTTAGTGGTGGGCTTGGCCGTGCTGCATTAATGGATGGACTCAATAAGCTTTAAGGTCTTTTCCAACCTAAATGATTCTGTGATTCTACAATGCATTTGCTAATAGGCATTCTTATATTGCTGACATTGTAGGTTGAGTTATGAGAAAACAGAGATACAGGCTGCACAGTAAAATGAGGCTATTTTTATCAAATTGTGTGAGTGGATGAACTTTCTAGGTGAAATTTGAAAAGTTCAGCCTTTTGGCGAACATTAAGGAGAAACGTAGCAGATCTTAAAGGTAGAGAGCTGTGGTTTTCTTTTCCTAGTAGCTATCAGAAAGCTTCGCAGGAGAGGGAAAATGTTGATACTTCGTTTCTGCATATGTCAACGTATGTTCAATAGCAGGAGTGTTAAATTTATAATTTCTTTTTAACAACCAAATATGACTTGAAATTACTGCAGTGTGAATTAGGTGTACTTTCCATAGGTGCTTGTTTACTTTTACACAGAAAAGAAAAAAATATGTCTGTATAAAACTGAATATTTTTGTATATTCTTTATATCCCAGCACTGCAAGTAAGAACAGAATCATGTGTTTTTAATTGAAAGATCTTTTGAATTATTTGTGCTATTGTCTTTTTGGTCATCTGAGTTTCTAATGCCTAATTTTTCAATACACAGCTCAGATATGTACTGGTAGTTTTATGTAAAGTGAGTGGCAAAGTGGTTTTGTTTCAAATTTGGAGTGCTTTAAATTTATGGGAGCTCTACCTGAATCTAAAATGATTGAATCTGCATTTACGTAATTTATAAAAAGAGTTTCAGAAATGAGTTCTTTTAAAAAGTGTTCTGCTTTTACTGGATAATAATACATCTTAAACTTTGGAAAATATTTATGGCTACTAAGATCATTTTTTTACTTGCTGTTGTTAATGTTGAATACTACTTCTATAGGATGTAGTTCTACTGAATCAGAAAGATTATTTATCTGATAGGTAGGTAGGTATTACTCCACAAAGGTGATAGAATCTGTCCCAACTGATTTTTAGCCCTACCAAGCAATTCCTTTTGTTACTTATGAAATATCTGAGGTTCTAGAATGCTATTATTTCTTGAAAGCAAATAATTCAGTTTCCATCCCTATTCAGAACCAGATCCTTCCCTCAGATGCACACCCCCATAACTACAATTGGCATCAGTAGCAGCTGTGCGTATGTAACTAAGGGCAGAGCTTGGCCTTTATTCAAACTCATTTTCTGCTGCAAAAATATCCAGTTATGATTATTCAGTTTATACTGTAGATGAGCCATTCAGTTATCTTTCTTTGGTAGCATATCATAAATTGTAAATCTTCAGTAATTATTAGTTGTGTATTATTCTATTGCATTGCCAAGTCAATTAATCTGTATTTATATTAATCTAGAAAAATCAGTCGTATGTTCTAGGCAAGCCTTGCTACTCTGAATGTATATGAGACAATCCAAAATGAAGCCCTGTAACCCAATAAATACTGTATTGACCTTGCTAATAACAGGTTTCAGGCTTCCTAGAAGCTCTGCAAAGCCTCAGGACTTTTCAGGCTTTGTCAGGATTTCTCTTGGCCTGCTCAGAGCTATGTTTCACATTCTTTAGCTGTAAAAGCAATATTCTCATGACCAGATGGCTGTTTCCTAATTTGTTTTACTTTTGCTGAGCTTTGTGTTACTGTGTAGTGTAGCCATAATTTTGATATAGATAGTACTACTAAGTAACTATTCTGTGCAGAATGAACTATTTATGACCCTACCATAATGATGTAGTGTAATGGAATAAAAGAATGGGAGTGAAGCAGAGCCCTTAAAAAGTGGGGAAAGAGCATGCAATGTAGAGAGAGTGCAGGGATGGGATGAGAACAGAGGTGGCACTCGGTGATACTAGAAGTCCCAGGGCTATAAACAACTCATCAGTGGTCAGGTACCTATTGGTAAAGAAATGCAGCCTTCAGAGCTGGGTAAAACTGGTTTTTAGAAGTAACAAGGAGAAAAAAGAACAAATAGACAAGATATAAAAAGATGTTTGACATATAGTAACTTCAGATATAGTGAGGACCTTCCAGTCAAAAAAAAAAAAACCAAAAAACAAGGTGCAAAAAACGGTGTTAGAAACATGTACAGTTAACCCTGATATGAGGAACAAGAAGTTATCAACATGAGACTCCTCAGGGCAGGACAGGGGGTGCTGATGACATCCTACAGTCCTCCACTCCCAGACTGATGCTGCAGACTTGGGACCTATAGAAGGAGCAGAAGGGTGAGAATAACCCCACAGAAAGGGGTACGAACTGAGACATTTCTGTGTAACAATTCTACCTGTATTATTATTGAGATTTTCCCCTGAAATAGTGTTCTTTCTTTCCCCCTCCATTTCTTTTTTCTTTTTTTTTTCTTTGTTAATTTCAGTTACACAACGAATAAATTCTTGACATTGCATAAACGGCGGGTATTTTTTCCCTTTTGCCAATAGAAAGGTTTTGAGCATAACAAGTACACCTTAAGTTTCTTCTGCAGAGAATGCAGCCCCTCCGTTGAAGTGTAGATCATGCCGTCTGCTCACGCACTTGCCGAGTCTCTGTGTCTCAGAGACACTCCCCATGTAGGACAATTCTTCAGCGTATTCAAGGGTGAATTCTCAGTAAGTCAGTTTAACTGGCAAATTACGGCGTTGCTTTTTTGAATGTCTTCAGTAGGTACTTTTTTCTAAGGGATAGGGAGAACGTCCATGCTCTTAAGTGCCTGCTGCCAAAGAGCAAATGGTAGGTAACCGTAGAGTTTAACGTCTTTCATGACTTTTTTTATATCTTGCTATAAAAGAATGATACTTGACAGTGGCTATTAAGATCTCAAGATTGTTCTTACCCTGGACTACCTTGTTCTGGGCAGACTAAGGTTCAGATTTTAAAAAAAAAATTTAGTATCTACAACTGCTTGAAATACCTGGTTTTACCCATCTCTATGCAAAACCGAAATTTCCAGCAGCACTGTTACTGAAGAAAAATAAATTCTTTGTAAAGTAGACTTACTCATCTAGGTGCTTACAGAGGAGCAGAATTAGCCTAACAAAGTGACTCCTCATTATCTTTGATTCTCTGTTTTTATTTATGTTTTTGAAGATTGAATACTAACGAAACACTGTGTAATATTCAGTGTAACTTGTGACAATGTCTTCATCAGCTGTAACAAGAGAACCAAGATAATCTTGTGAAAGATTAGGTTATATATTCATAAAATTATGTATTTGGAGGATGATGGTATTTTTTTCCCAGTCAGTGTAGGAAATAGGATTCATTTTTTTTGATTTGAGTGGAATCTTCCTAGAACTGTTAAATTTTACAGATGGAACAGAATAACAAGATGACTAGTTAAAAACATTTTCCTTTTGCTGAGAGAAGTAATATCTAAAAGACTATCAGGCTTTATCTACCCTCACCAATGAATTTATCTTCACTATAATGTCTTTAAATCCAATTAGTTCCTCCTGCCTGTCCTAACTTGGAAAGACAGTATATGTTACTTACTCTGTAGTCATACTGAAAACATCAAATGATGGCTTTTAATAGGAGACTTACCTGCAACGTAAAGCAACATGCCAAGGACGTATTTGGACCCTAGTTCTCCTTCTTAGAGAAAGGCAGCAGTCACATACTGTAGTGCTAGAAGGGGAGTGGGGTAGGAGTGGGGACAAGAGAAATAAAGATCCTGGAAGCGCCTCCAGCACCTGCAGCAAGGAGGACTGCAGGCTCCTGCCCAGAGCAGCGGTGGGAAGGGGGTACAGATGCAAGCCTGGGGGAAGGGGTTTCAGCAGGGGGATGCACGTCTTCAGGGCGGTATCCAAACGGCAAAGTGGACCTGCTGTGTCTGTTGCCTGATGTCTTCACACAGTAGCAGTGAGCGAAAGCATAGTGATAATGCGTGTCAGTCACTTCCTGTGATTTGTTCTGAGATCTGTATACATCCTCATTTTAGAATTGTATTTTTGAGGTTTGTCAGTTATGTATTGAGTTATAAATGATAGCGTAACATTTCTGCTGGCGGTAACATTTTGCATCTCCAGCAAGCTGCATATGTGAAGATCATACATGGATTTCTACCTTTCCTAGACCGTAAGCTAAGAAGCATAATCCTATCTTTATTTTCTGCTCTGCTTTTCGAAGAAACGGGTACTTGAGTTTTAGCTTTTACAAATCAAGAGTTTATGCAGTTTAATGTGAAAGATATTTGCCAGTTCTGTTTCCATGGGAGTATCTAGTTTATTAAGAATTTGGTTCTTGGTGCCATAATATCGTGAGAGCAAACCCTTCTCCGGTGTCATGAAAATAAGTGCTCTGCCTCTTCATGATATGTCCACCATTATGAATTAAGGGACTTTACTAACCATCGTTAGAGCCTCTTCTGATAAATAAAAATATTCATGCCAATTGTGGCAACTCTCTTCCATATTTTTGTATATATTGATAGATCATAGGGCCTTACTGTAATTGGTAGAAAATGTTGGACTAAGTCCAAGCCAGTGAAGGTAAATAAGTAGAAATGGAAATGAAACTCATAGAAAACACTAAATATTATCATAATCTATTTCCTATTTGCATTTCTGCCCATCCTCCCTCAGTATTTTCAGATGTTTTGTAATGAAAGAAAACAATGTGTTGAACGTCAAGAGCTGAACAAGAACTGAAATTCATTTTTGGGTTGAGGAAGGTGACATGAAATTGAATAGAACTTTTACGATCAACATTATTCATAAGGACCATTTGTTGATTAAACTATCTGTTGTACTCTCAGCATGTCATATCATATCAATCACATATAAATTTAAATTAAAAACCATATTCCAAAAAATAATAATTGCCGAGTTGCCACGTGTACCATCTGAGTGCTAAATTTAAACTTTTGCAGTACTTCAGCAGCTGCATGAGCATATGAATAATTCATTAACTATATGAAATAGTAGATTAGAATTAACCAACTAGTTGCATATTTTAGCTGATGTTTAGAATGGAAGAAATATAACTAGCTAAATCACCAGATAACTCCAAATCAAAAGCAGTGATTTTATGCAGCTTTTGGGAAGATCTGCTTAATCCTTAGTATGTAATTTAGGCAAACAGGGAGGAATTGAGCCAAAATTCAGATTTACAAGAACAAGAATTAAAAAAAAAGGAAAAAAGGGGCTTCTGCTAGGTAATATGTAAGTGGCTTGTAATACAGCTCCAGGAACTCTTGTTCTTGGGTTTCTTAACAGGCAACAGGTAATTTTTATAAACTTGCTTAACTTCCTCATTTTTGTGTCCTATTTTTGGATTGAAGGAATAATTATATGTTTTCTATATGCATCAGGAATGTTTTGTCTTTCTTCTAAGTAACTGGCATGAAATTCCATGTTCGCCATTCTTAAATTGACAGAGCTAGATTGGTACTGGGCTTATATGCTGTTTGTGGTTGGTTAGCAACAGCAAAAATCTGATGGAAGGGAACTGAAAATTTTCTTTGCAGACATTACGCATTCTTGTTCTCAAACAAACTGCCAACACATAAGTAGCTCATTTTGTATCTACAGGCCCAAAAGTAATGTAGTTTTAAAGCCAGGAAAAGGGATGTCTTGACTCACCTGAGGTGTGGCTGAAATCACAGAATTTTATAGAATCATAGACTATCTCAAGTTGGAAGGGACCCATGAGGATCATCAACTCCCAACTCCCTGCTCCTCGTAGGGAGTTACCTAAAACTAAACCATAGGAGTTAAGAGCATCGTCCAGATGTTCCTTGAACTCTTGACAGGCTTGGTGCTGTGACCACTGCCCTGGGGAGCCTCTGCCAGGGACCGACCATCCTCTCAGTGAAGAACGCTTTCCTAATGCCCAATCTGAGCTTCCCCTGAGGTGGCAAAAATCCCACTTTCTGGAGAAAGGATTTCCTCTTTTGGGAAGCTGCTGGCTTAGGAAGCTGCCAGGGATGTGTCTTCCTCCTCATCACAGGGGCAATGTGAGTCTTGAATCTTTGACTGCACATTCTGCTGACCTCGGGGCTCTGGGTCAGAGCCCTTTAAGCTGGGAGCTTAAAGTATTAGATTGTAAAGCTTATGGACATACATGATTGTAACTGGATTTTTTGGATAGTCTTCAGGATTGTATTCCCTTTAGTCTGTGAGAACAGGTACCGTAACGCATTGAGCAAATTTATGACTGAGACTGCAGCATGAATCCTAAAGGGGAAATAGAATTAATAACAACATATCCTATGGTGGAAAGGAGAAGCCCCATCACTGAGGAAAGATATGAAGCCTCATTCCTAGAGGGCCCTTTGCCTGGTTGCTTTGGTAGCCATGCTCTCATGTGTAAAGCAGGATGGGAAGGTATTTGCGATACTGTTCGTAACTTGTGTGAGACTTAATGGACTTAATGGACTTGTGTGAGACTTATTTTTTTTCCCCATAAACACAGATGTTTATTCATTCTCAGTGAAAGGTAATTTTAAACTAATTATTCTTTTTGAGTGATTTATAGAAACCATATTCCAGGCCTTCACTTTTGTATTTTTCTGCTATCTGCAACTGGTAGAGGGGCACTCAGCCCACCTGACAGGAAGGGGTCAGCGCATGCCAAGTAGAGTTTAGGAAACTGTAATGTAGGATATGACACAAGAATGTGTTTCCTTGCTTCAAAATGACTGTCCGGAGTAGTAATAATGAAGTATGTAGTTTTAAGAGCAGGGAGGGGAGCCCAGGGAAGGTCCCTGTGCATTACCTAGCATTAGTAGTATTAAAAAGATTCTTTAGAGTCCCCATTTGTTTGAAGGAAAACTGTTTCTCAGTTTACTTACCCATCACAGGTAGTGCAGTAGCTAATGCCCTACTCTGATGAGCACTTTGGGATACTTTGTGTCTGTAAGACTGTACAAAACCAAATTTTACCTTTTTTCTTCTTTATAACGGGACTGTAACTCTCAGGTTTTGAACTTAGTCTCCATGGCTCTCATTTCAAAGTCTCAATGTCAGAATGAGTTTCTGAGGTGCTCGTTCTTCTTTTTGTATTCATTGGCTTTCTGCACTTCCATAATTTCTAAAGAAGCTGTACTAAAGAAACATACTCCAACCCAGATTTTTAAAATGCATTACTGTTTCTGACTTCATTTTTTTGTGTGATTTGTTTTTGTGCTGTTACCAGGCATGTATGTAGAGAAAGGTATTTATTCCATCACCTAAACCTGTTTTTAGAGTAGTTAAAAAAATCTCCCAGCGTGATATATTTCTCAGGTTCTCAACTAATTAGGAGAGTTGGTCAAATGGCACATTCCTGATTCTGCCAGGGTATATGCCAATTAAGAAAATTCTGCTGTAGTAAAGTAATTTTGTAGTGACAAAAAGATAATATTACTACATATAATTATGCTGTAATTATAAGAATGTTTAGCACTTGCAAGACGCTTTCTACCTCAGGATCTCAAAAAGCTGTTCAGAAGAATTTGATTTGTATTCAGCCTGTGGTACATCTGCTGCTATCTGTGTTTTACAGATAGGGAAAATAAATTAGAGAAAGTTAAGATATGTGCCTAAGCAGTAAGCCATTGAAAGAATTAGAACCAGATTTTTATCTTCTGCTTTCGTTCACTGATTTCTGATGCATTCGAAGAGCTAAACTGCAACTTGGTCTGTATGTCTCAGGCGTGTGTCCTCAGGGACCTCCTCTAGGACATCCACACGGGGTGTGTTTGGCTTTAACCCACCTTAGAGCTGCTTCGAACTGCTGAGTCCAGATTTGCACATCATAATTTAAAACTGGGCAAAGTGGAAGGATCCTGACCTACAGGGTTGTCTATGAGGGGCAGCATCTCTCAGAACAGCTCCTGGAGCAGCAGTTTCCTACCCTTTAGGTGTCTCAGTTATATCCACACCCTTCGTAAAATAACCCTAACTTCACAAATGCCCAGATGTAAGGGCTTTGAGTTATGAAATCATTAGCAATCTCCACTACTTACCTCAGTATCATCAACATCAGCCTCTGTGTAGCCCCAAATCCCTATGGTGTCTTTCAGATACTGTGTTTCAGTGCAAATCTACTCATTCCTTCTTGTAACATCATTTCAGTTTCCTCTTAATAAACAGATACTTCAAACCTTTCTATTCCAGGTTAAATAGTAATTTTGGAAAATGAAGAATCTGTGAATCAAACACAGAAAACTCTCCCCATCATCTGGAGTCTGTTTGACTAGGTGCTGGGAAAAGAACCTTCATCAGGCTGAAAGAAATTTAATTAACGTTACAGTCATCCACAAGATATGCTACTTAGGTGACATACAGAACATCAAGAGGGCGGGGAAATAAACAATAAATCAGCCGTCCACATAGTCCACACTTCAAATATGTGATTATTAGATCTTTCACTTTAAAAAGGTGTAGAAGAAATGGAAAAATTAGAATAAAATTGGTAGGAAGACATTAAATAAAGACTGGGGAGATACTATTTTACATTAGAAAGAAGAAAGGTAAAATGGAAAGGTAAAGAATATTTTTTTCTCATAATAATAACAACCTAAAAAATAGTAATTGAAAGAAGAAATATTTTTTAAAGTGTTTTTCCCACAAAATGTGCAATTCATGCCACTGTGTCTTATCAGGCATTTAGAAAAAGGATTAATCATTGATATAGGATGCAAAACTATTTGTGGTATTCTATGAATTTTCAATTGAAAGTACTAAGGAATGACACTTCTACGCAACAAATTCAAACTCATAAAGGAGACATCAATACTGTGTATGAGAATACTTAATGATTTTCAGGAGTATATTGAAAAAATCGATCACCCCACTAATGTAAGGGTAATAAAACATTCTCTTTTGACTTAATGTGACTGTGAACTAACATTGTCTGTAAATGAATCGTATTCATTACTGAAATATTCTTCAGTATCCTTTACAGATAATGTTGTAGGTGAGAATCTAAGTCAATCAATGACAAACAAAAGGCACTGGTCAACTGAAGAAATTGCTTCAGCAGAGAGCATGTTGATGATTAATATCCCTGTTTCCCCCACAGGTCAGAGAAAGTGTTTTACATTGAAACACATTTTCCAATATTGTCCAACATTGGTTACGGGGCAGAAGCAGATGAGAGCATTGATCATCAAGATAGTAAAATAATACATTTTAAGCACATGCAGTAGCATTCTGACTTTAGGGGCTGGAAAGTCACGTTGCGAGTGAATGAAATTCACTAAAATTTACAGAAGTGAAGATTTCACTCATGCTTTAAAGGAGGTACTGAAAACTGTGCATGCAGTAGTCTTCTGACTTACATCACTTGGCGTTGGTGTGTGTCAGTCCGAGGTGTAGTACTGAAGGCAGTGCAATCAGATGTATATTCTCTTAAAGACATATATGGAGAATCTGTGTTTTTGAGATAACTGTTATCTCAGTATCATCACATGTTGTTTCCAGAGAGAAAAGACGCAGGAAGGTCCTTTGAGAGAGATGGGAAGTAGAAATTTATGCCACTTTGTCCTCTTAGGTTTCCTCTCTCCCACCTCTCCTGGATTTATCTCTACATATATCTAGACAGCTCTGGATAGATCCAGATACTCCATTAGTCACTCACATTGGAAATATGTGTTGGGAGAATGATGCTAAATTTCTGCTACTTGGATACTTTCAAGGGGGTGACAAGCCCTGAAAACTCAGTTAAATTTCATTTAGGCTGTCCTAAAAACCTGAATGAAAATAAATTTGATAGGGAAAAAAAAAAAAGAGGAAAATAAAAGAAAAAGATTGATTGCTCAGAGCTTATTAGATTAAGGTTTATTGAAGTTTCACTGCTCCGTAAGAAACATCTCAAAACTGTAATGTGTCAGAATTCTGCCAAACCACCTGCTTGAGGTGGGATGAGAAACAGCACGTGGTGCTGAGCCACTGGCAGGCATTGCGTGCTTTCTATTACCTATCTGTAGGATCTGGGGGGAAAAAATATTTAAAAATCCTGGCTTTGCTGTGCTTTTTTACCATATGAGGTCAAAAAAAAAGGATTTAGGTCATGTTTTCTCTCATGCAAGGATTCAGGATGTAATTATTGGCCAGTCTGAACTAGCCCTTTGTCCCTAAAGTTGGTATTTTAGCAAGGTACTTACAGTTAAGTGTGGTGCAGAAAAATAGTGCTCAGACTTCTCCTCTTTTTACTGTCATATTTTCAAACCTGAGTCCCTTAGTTCAAGTTTCTTCTTTATTTCCAGCTGAACTGGAAAAACATGCCAATTTTGTGAGGTGAACATACAAGGACAAGGAAAACCTGTCTAACATAATTTTACTTGACACCTAAATTATAGTCATGTTTGGACTCGGGAAACAAAGAATGCAGCAGAAATCAGATGGACCATTTTTCCTTTAGTGCCAGTGCATTCTTTAATGTCATTTTCTGTGTACCCAAAACCAGAAAGGTTTTGTTCTTTGCCCACAGAACTAATCAAAACTAACTAGAAGTCTAGGTCAAAATATCTTTCTCTGGACCTACTTTGAACTTACAACTACCTTATTAGGTTGGAAAACAGTCAGTTGTAGCCTGTTAGCCCTAGTGGTATTATGCTAGATTATCACTGGACCTGCTGTTTTCTATTTCTGTGTATTAGCTGGAGAGCTCACTGAATTTTTCATTGTATAAATAGCCTTCAACGCTAAAATAAATGAATACCTTTTAATTATATATTCATTTTAAATAAATAGAAATTTTCATTAAATCCAATGCAAAATTGGATTTAAGGTTTTATGTAGCTTTGACATTTTGCCCGCTTTTGAAAAGAAATACAATTCTGCATAATTTTCCAAAATTGTAATAATCATTGATCTATCAAAATGCATGTTGTTGTTTTAATACTTAGTTATACAACTAACCTGGCATAGAATACAGGCATGCATTTGAAGTGAGGGACACATAAGGAAGCTTTGCATTGCTTTCAGAACTGTCGTATATGGCAAATGGATGCAATTTCTACAGAGATTAATTTTTTCTTCTGTTCCAAGGAGTGTTCACCTGACCGTTTCGGCTAAGGCTGACCACTGTTGGCACACGGACAGATTAGGAGTGTCAGTTGTTGCTACTTACATGTCTGAAGAGTAAGACATGGCTCCAAGAACAGTAAAGGACAGAAACATCCCATTCTATCTGCCTTTCTGTGTCTTTGGATAACATCATCTCTATGAGCTTGTCTAACAAAATCTGACTCTCATACTTTTCTGATATTGCTCCAAACTTTCCCCATTTCATCAATTTTCCCTGCCTGAAAAGTGCTGATGAAAGGCCCTTGTTCTGGCTGAGTGGGAAATAAACAAAAAGATATCACTTCAGCTTTTCTTTCCAATATTAATATTAAAGTTTGAGGGATTTTGAAGAATATGAAATTTTGAGATGATTAGCTAAACCTGCAGCTTTAATTAATCACAGCCTTAATCCATCATAATGCTTATGCATACATCAAGCTTTTAAGCATGTGGAAGTGAGTGGGTTTTTAGAAAAGAAAACTAAGTAAAGTTTAAGGTGAGTTTTTAGAATTTCCCTGTACTTGTATAAACTTGTACAAAGTTGGAACTTGTACAACATACAGGACAATGAAAACTGAAACTTGTACAAAATACAGAACAATGTTTATTTTATTCTGCTTTTTAGTTGTTGGAAACTTCCAGGTATTATAAAGTTAGAATTTAAAAAACAAAACAAAACAAATCTAAATTACTGTGTTTCAAAGAACTAGGAATAGGAAAGGAGACTGGGAAATACTGCTCTAATGATATTTCATTGCCTCACAGTGCACCCACAAAACGGCCTTGATTTAGTGTCTGTTACTTATTCTTCAGGCATGTTATAGACTTTTTATCAAGGCTAGGTGATATCACCAGCTTGACTGGAGATATGATGAAATTCCTATTTACAAGAAAAATGGTTGTACCTTGTCTACTGAGAAAAAAATGCCTTGACTGATACATCATTGTCAACCTTTTCTGCCATTGTTTATTCTTCTCTGTTTTCTGTGGAAGTTCTTCAGTCTCTCTCAGTCCATAAATCATTGGTTATTCTACTGCTTGAAGATACTGGGGCAGCATAGCACATTCAAAATCTTTTTATGCAATGTCTGCAAGATAGTTGCTTACAAAACACAGAGATGCATATATTAAGGAATATTTCTTTGTTGCAGGAGAATGTATGTGAAATACATTAAGTACATTGTTACCTGTTTCAGAGGCTTTTTTGGTTTTGTTCAGTTTAATAGAGTACAAGCCACGTATGTCTTTGGATGCCGAATTTTTGATAACCTCATTTTTTAGTGTTTTTTCATAATACACAGACAAGTGATTGAAAAGCTTTATTATGTTGTGGAAAGCTGTAAAGTTACCCAGTCAATCTAGAGAAGGAAGAAGCATTTTTCAGGAAAAGGAGTTCAAGGGGGAAAAAGTGACCTGGCTCGTTGGCTCTGACCCAACAGGATGGACTGGGGGAGCTGTTTAGATCCTTCGCAGCCATGCGATCCTATGAAAGAAGAAAATGGCAGAAGGCAAAGAAGCGAAGCTTGTGTGGCAAATAAACATCATGGAAAAGGGAATGGTGAAGGGGGCACAATATATAACAGTGAATGATTGATCCTACAACTCAAAGAATAAAGGTGTCTTGTTTTCAGATTGTTTGAGGCTCTTAATCCTTTGTAAGCAGCCTTTTTGAAGACGGCTTTGTAGGCAGCTGGCAAAGCCCGGAAGGCCCATCCTCTGAGTCAGGGGTATAAAGGTTTCCATCATCTTAGAGCAATTTTGTAGCTAGCAATGAAATACATAAAAGTGATCTGGTTTTGTTTGTTTGTCTGGTAGGGTGGAACAGATTTTGCAAGATATTTAGCCATCCAGAGGTTGAATAGGTGCCCACTAGGTTATTAAAAAAATCTTCCTGTTCCTAACTCACTTGGAAATCACGTGCAATCATGAATGTGCATTCTCGTCCTCAGAGCCTTGAACTGTGATCCATCCCTGCATCCTTGGACAGTGCCAGTGGAGATCAGTTCCCTTGCCCTTTTCTGAGGGCACTCCAGTGACGCAGAACAGGACTCTTGACGCTCATGACAACGTTTAATACTTCTGAAACAGTGCTTAAAAAACCAGTTCTTAACAACATACCTTTTGATTTTTCTTCTGTGAGCATTCTGTGCATCAGGGTGTCCTGCATTACTTGGTAACTTTGAGGTACCACATTCTTTTCAAAAAGAAGTGCAGCTTCCTTCAACTGCACCCCGTACAGCACTCACTGTTCAGGCTTTTGTGTTGCAGCATCAGCACTCCATGCACACCATTTTGGCTCTTTCCCAGCATAAAAGCCTCCTTTTACAAAGGTCCTTCCATATCAAGACTGTATAAATGTGCTGGATCCTATCATGGGGTGTGTTTGTTCCCCTCATCAGCAGTTTGTCTTTTGCTTAAGGTACAACAACATAGAGATTTGTCTTAGGTTTTCTTGCCTTCCCCTTTAGACCCCAACTATACCCACCCTTTCTATACCCACAATAACTTCAATAGCAGTTTATGAAAAAATTTTTTGTTTCAAAACTTGATCAACAAGGAGAGTCACTCAGAAGCACTGAGGGGAGGTGCTGGGGCTTCACGGCCACATCTAGTTTGTGCAACGTTTGCTATGTTACTGTGGGGAAATCGTTTATAGCGTAAAGCAGAGCACACCATGTTTACTTTCACAGATGCTAAAAGCCAGACTCCCACTGCAAGGTTCATAAGAGCAATCAAGCTGTTCAAATAAAGTTTCTTTAACAAGACTCAGACATCATTTTCCTACTGTGGATTGACTTACAGAGAGCATGGGGTAGTAGTGCCTTTTGGAGTGAAACCCTCTTCTGTGCCAATTTTTTCACCTAATTTTCTCTTTATGAATTAGTTAAACTGTTACTGTCACTGAAACGAAGTGCTTATGTCCCGTTCTGGCAGACCTTTGGTTGTTGGGGTGCCAGACGGTCCCTGTTTGGGGGTGGATCACGCTGGGGTGATGCAGATCTCGGTTTGCCCTGTGGAGCCAGCCAGAGTCCCTGCTTTCGGAGGCACAGGACATCTCCCTGCGCTGCCCAGGGTACAAAGGAGCCCCCTTTACCTTTTAGCGTGGGGCCGGGTGCCCTGCAGCATGTCGGGGACCTCTGCTAGGCGAGGGAGAGGGGGGAGAGCAGGGCAGGGTGCTGGCTTTCCTTCTCCACCCTCCCCATTCTCTGCTTGAAAACGGGGAGCAGCACTAGACCTTGGGACAAAGAAACGTGCTGGTCTCCATTCCCAGTGCCGCTCCGGTTTCTCCTGTGGTACCTGTTGTAGTCCGAGTTTGGTTCTCTTTGCCTGGAGAACCCTCGTGCCCTGTGACTGCACGGCATACTATCCCAGGGGAATTTAATTTGGAAAACTCAGCGCTGACAGAGAGGCCCTGATGCCGTGTCATTGCGTGGTCCCTTCACGCAAAAGACGGGCGTTTTCTCGCCCCTTTTTGTGGTTTCACAACTCAGTGGATGTAATCTAAGCTTACTTTTATTGCTGCAGACTTACATTTTCGTACTGACACACGGGTGCTTGCTGGGGTTTCTTTGGTTTCTGCCGAGTGACTTGACTTGTTCACGGTAGCGCTTAGCTGCTGGCCCTGTCGTACCCCGAACAGCTTGCCGTGCCCCAGGTACAGCCCTCGCACAAAACAGGCTCTGAAAGTACTGAAGTGGCTTGCTGAAATGTTTAAGGTAAGGTGTCGGAGCTATCTGAGAAAACATTAAGTATGTGTTTGCTTTTCTATTTGTAGACTGCTATATTTTTAATGATATATTTATGGATTTCAGTGGGTAATGTTTTATATACAGCAGAAATAGTTAATTTGCTTAGATGACTCATGCATTAAACCTGACTTCTCTGGATTTTTCTCCTGCCTCCATTTCCTCGGAAATGCAACTCTCTTGTTAAAGAAGTTCTGATGCTGAAATGACATCTTACTGATGTCTGCAACACAATTCACGCTTCGTTACTTCTTTCATCACTGTTCCCAGAAGCACATGGAAAATATTAAGATACAGAAATATAAACACTTTACATTGACCTCTTTAAAGGAACAAAATCAGTTTAATGCTGGAAAAAACAGCATACAAAAATGTATTTCTACTGAGTTATTTATGACTCCCCTGTAAGTGTTAGACCAGATTGCGATTCCATTTGTGCAGCTATATAGAGAAAATACTGTATACATTATTTTTCAAGCAAAGAAGGCAAAATTACTTCATCCTACTGTGTCCTATCTTTGGACTTTGTATTGATTTTCCCGTAGAGCTACTTCACATGAGAAACTTAAGGAAAACTGAAATGGATAAAGCCTAGGGCCAGACTGAGAGTAATTGTGTGAGAACCCTGTATTGAAGAGAATTTCGGAGAGCAGCAGTCGCTGGGAGTGTGGCGGTGTGCAAGCCCCGGTACTCGCAGGCTGCTGTAGGGGATCAGTGGAGGTATGGCCAAGAGAAACAGTTTTGCTGAGCAATATCTATGTCACCTGGTTTTTATGACATTATTTAAGGGTTCTGTCAGAATCTGGAGCTTTTTCTGGGAGACCATGGCATTTGGGAATGGCCATGTTGGTCAGGCTTACAGCTGAACCAGGCCAACAGAGGAACAGCATTTCTGAGGACATCTGCTTCCAGCTGGACCGCGTTACTTGGTCCATTCACGTCAGCTGACTAATGTGCATAGCGTTTGAGAAAGACTGGAAAGTTTGAAGTAATCTAAGACTGTTAAATACAAGCTGCTAGTATTGTACAGGATTTTATTGTCAGTAGTGTCATTCAGAGAAAAGGTGCTTTGTCAGAATATTAGTTGGACAGAAAGTTTTGTCTGACCTACTGAAACGAAAGATTCTTGAACTCTTTCTGGAGCTCAGGCACATGTTGCAGTAGTTCAAAAGTGAAGTCTGAATCCTATATTCCTGTCCCTTATTACTCTCAATATGAATGCATTGTAGTCATTTCTGTATTCTTCAGTTTGGTGAACAGATTATAATGTGCTAGAATGTGTCTATATTACAGGCAGTAAAATCTTTAGCAGTTTTTCTGCTACATGACACTTCTCCCCATCCTTTTCTTAATTATTTGATAGATTCCATAGTAACAGCTTATGTTTTAAAAGCCTCTCTGTTTTCTAACCTTAAACTTAGGCCCTTGTATACATAGTTTGTGGAGACACTGTCCAAAAGCATTACACAAAGGATGTATTATTTAATAGACCAAAGGTCAAAATGTTCATGATTCAATATGCCATAGGTCATTACATTGCCAAATGACTGCATATTTCCTAAATGATGCCTAGTTCTGAAATATATTTTAGGAACTGACAACACTTCAGCTAGTTTGGGAAAACACAAAGACTTCAGAAATGCTTTGAATCATGAGTTATGGGGTTTAGGCAGTATATATTTCTTTTGCTGTGTCCTTGGTGGGAAACTGGGTTTTCAGATTCTCTATCGCTGTTTAGCATTATTTTTACATTTAGTATGGTCCATGAGGAGTTCTTCTGCAACACTTGTGAGCCATATTTTTTATTTATGTTGCAGTTCTTAATGACATTCTGATAGGTCCATAATGAGTCAGAATTTTTTGTTATGCACTATGTCTGTCTTTCTTTCAAAGGGATAAATATAGTTGTCTGGCTGCTCTGACGTGATCTATTACAGAAATCAACAGTCATAGTATTGGTGTAAGTTACAGTCCCTTCCCTCCCTTGCCAATACAGGATATCGTGTGGTGGGTTTTTGTTGTTGTTGTGGTTGGTTGGTTGGTTGCTTGCTTTCAGTATGGGCTACTAACCACATCAGAGCCTGAGAGTAAAAGATTTTTCAGTTAGTTTTGGACTAGTGTTTTCAGAAAGATTATGACTTGTGTTGTCATTAAATGACTCATAGATGGTGGCCTTTGGGAGGGGGGGCGGGATTTTGGTTTTTTTTTTGCTAATAACTATATTTTTTGAAACTAGACTATGGCAGAGTCCTGAAGCACACAAAAAATAAAAGTTTAATTTTTTTTTTTTTCTGCGCAAAAGAAAATTACGTCTTTTTCAAGATGCACCAAAAAGTTATCCCATCTTTCAGTCAGTGTAAATGCCACCATTAATAGCCATTTGATATTAATTTTCACCTGCCTTGCATATCCTGAAGGATTAACATGAGATACATTAAAAAAACTAGTAATTAATTAATCTAAGGATATTTCCTGAAAAATATACTTACAAAAAAATCTCTAAACTTTGCTGGTTTATACTTTTAGGAATATTGTCAATATGGTGCCATTACATTTAGGTCTATACAAAATCAGCATGTTTTCTATTTCAGTGCATAGTAAGAGATTGATCAACGTATCAGTTGCTATTTTGCATTAGGAATTGATTCCACAGATATGAACAACATTAGTTTTCATGATGTCCAGGAGATGTATTGACTCCAGATTACCAAAGTCAGGTGATCCTCTACTTCCTCTGCTTCTTGGAACTAACGATGAATTTACTGTTGTCCACCAAACATGCATAAGCACAGTGCTGTGTGTGTAAAAGTTACTTTCGTTGTAGCTCGTTACTAGTCCCCTAGGGGAATCTTAATTATTGGTCTGGGTAAGCATTGCTGCTTTTCTCCAGTGCATGTGCAAGGGATTGGTTTAAATAGCTGCCGATCTTTAGCTAGGAGCAATGCAAGCACAGCATCCCGTAGAGATGAGAGTATCTCTCTGGAAGTAGTCTAGTTTTGGAGGGTTCTTTCCAACAGTTGCTAAACATATACCAGGGAAAGTTCTTAATATTGCTGATCATGAGTCCTCTTGCACATCTTTCTATGCACAATAATTGTGAACATGTAATTATTTTGAAAAAAATACTTTCAACATTCTTTGAAAATGCATTTTTAGGTTTTTTTGGAGAATCATTTATCAAATAGTTTATTAGACGGATACCAGAATTTTATTTTCATATAAAAGATACCTAGCTGATATGATGTCCTTCTTTTTAAGTCTAATAACAGTAACTCTGAAACACTGTAAAGTAATGAACATTGTAACATAGCTTTCCAGTGAGCGTTCTGTGCCACTCAAGGGCATTAATGCTTTTGTTGTTGCAAACATTCAGACTAATTAACCAACTCAGTAGTATTCTGCAACATGAACAAACAAAGTAAATTGGTAAAGAAAAGCTAATTAACATGTTAACTATGCAGTATTTTCTTTAGTGTAATAAATGGTATTAAGACCATGAATTTTATCCTTTGCTACAGGTAAGATTATGTCCCCGCATTTCATAGACTAGCCACATTTTAGTTCTGTTGGTACACATTAAGGATGTCTATGTTGTTTTGACAATCCAAACCAGATTTTATATCAAACTTACATTAGTTGTGACATTTTCATGGACGGAGATTATGTAAGATTTCATCTCACATACGACAAAAAAGCATTTTAAATATATAAAGCTGTTTGCAGTATTAGGAGTGTGGTAGGTGACATTTATACAAATGTATATGTTTATAAATACAAGTATATACATAAAGTATATGTGTACTTAAATTCTTATGCATTTATGTGTATGTAAATATATAAGCAGCTGTGTATGTGATATATAACAACATTCTTATTACACCTTATTTACCTGTCTGTAAGAGGAAAAAAATATGCAGGAGCACTTAAAGATGCAATAAGATTTTTCTTTAAATTCCTTTGAGGAAAGCTTGATAATTTTCATTATAGCAGTTTTATCTGTCACTGTCATCACACAACAGTGTGAAAGTTTTTCCTGTCCATCATACTCAAGGCTGATGTTCTTTAATCTTGTCACGCTTAGGTATTGTGGGTTGACAAGACACTGTATGATGAAGGGTCCACGTAAGAAACACTGAAAGAGCAGAAGAGTGCACCTAGACTATGTCCGTAGGTCACAGTGTCAAAGGCTCTGTGTCCTCTTCTGCGACGAGGTGAACCCAGCTTATAGCACACTACAGAAAGATTGCTGTGGATAAGGCTTGTAGCTGAGTGTCAGAGATGATTAATGAGAGAGATAAGAGAACATCCTCCTTTTGACATTAAGGGGCAGATAGAGGAGAATGAAAGAGTGAAGGAAAGCAAAGCCTTTATATCTGAAAAAGTGATGGGGGTCAGCAAAGCTCTGGTCTCAGATTAGAGTTGCATGTTGGTCCATTTGTTGTTGGAATTTGACCCTTTCTATCTGATAAGGACTTTTAAGGGATGGTAAAAAAATGTCCCCTAAAGAGAAACAAAAGGAATTAAAAGCTTTGATGGAAAGAAACATGGCAAGATGAAAACAGAATGTGAGCAAAACCCCCAGAACTAGGTGTTTCTCAGAATAATGTAAGTTATTCTTTTCTTCAGCTTTGGGATGGGCTTTGTGGAGACAGGAGCAGATTAAGCCAAGTATCTTCACCAAAACTTATTGAGAAAATGCGATAAAAGACTAGTAACAGAAATAAGCATTGCTGAAGATGGTTTTATAATATACGTGGCGTGTTCTGACAGCACAGGGAAGTTCATGACCCACCCCCTCAGCTTCTTGGAGGGGATGGATCAAAAGAAGACAGTCAATGTAAATGTCAAAAGTCATGAATGAGCTTCCAGTTCATACGGATGTACTGCTCATGCTGTAGAAGAAAAAGATTGTTCCTCATTCACTGATGGTATTCAAAGGATTACTTTTGTGGTAAGCAGGCAATTTGTAGGTAGAAAATTATTTTGTTAGATGCACAGATTTGTCATAATCAGACCCACAGAGTAATTTGCCGTCTGGGTAAAATGTATCAGACCTCACGAGAAGCTTGAATGGCAGGCTGAATTAGCTGAAAGCTCTTGATTTGGAAGTGTGCTGCAATAAAGTTATCTATTAAACAATAAAATTAGTCCTTGGGATCCTGGAATATTTGTAATACAATGAGGTGGAACTTACATTTTAAAAATTTTAAAAATTTTAGGAAACTTACTTCTCTAAAATATTTTTATTTTGTGAAGTGGGGAGGAGCATGCATAGTGTTGCCTGCATGTGTATGAACTTCAGATCATGCTGGATGCCCCTGCTTTATTATTTTTTAATAATTTACTAATTATAATAATTTCTTTGTTTTGAAATGATTACTTATAATTTAATAATTATTGCTAAACATTATTTTAATGCTTCAGTAAGAATTTATTAATTTTTGGTTATTTTGTGGTATATAAAGTCATCTGTCATTAGGATAGTGGGTTATTCCTTTAAAAAAATGTTTATCCACCTGCTTTGAATTTCTTCTGAAAGTAAGATGATATTAATGTTACGTGTGTTAAAGGCTCCAAGAAAAGATTAAAGTAAGTCTGGAAGATATGTTTTCATTTATGAAAAGACCAAAAATAAATAGAGCAAGAAATTAATTTATTGGAAAACATGAAAATGAAACACGTACTGCATGAGTTGGTTAAAATCTGCTTTTATCTGTAGTATAGTTCAGTTGAGAACTTCAGCTGGGAATGTGCAATACTGTCAAAACATCTGAAAATGAAGATTCTTCCAGGATAGCTTCTTTTTAACATATCACATATAGCTAGTGATAGTGTAATCGAATTATATTTGTTTAGCAAGCTGGGGTTTTGAGCATTTTTTGAGCACAAGTTCTTTTCTGTTCATCAAACGGCAGTGTTATATAAGTTCACTGCAGCAGCTAAGTAGCTCGTATGAAATAAAAGCAAAAGGTTAGTACATTTTAAAATAGTGTGGTGATCTCCAAACTGGAGATGTCATTTCCAAGAGGTAAACTATGGATGTACTGTTTTCACAGTTATTATGATACAGCCTAAATATTCCCCCCCTCCTTTTTTTTTAATAAAAATCTCTGTTATCTACTCATTTATCTATGTGTAGGATCAGTGCAAACTAGTTTATATCAATATAGTTGATAAATAACTTTCATTTTTGTTTGGTATGTTTGTGAAATGAGTCGGTATGAAAACCATCTTTGTTACAACCATAGATAACTGAAAATTAGGTATATTGTCCAGGAAAAAAGAAATGAAACAGTGCTGCTGCTACTTGCACTTGCTTACTCCAATCCATCACAAGAAAAGGACAGTTAAAATAAAGATTTCTTCAGCCTTTCACCCTCCCACTCCTATCCCTCCCCTCCACCCCAAAAAAGAGAAAAAAAGAAAAAAAAATCAGGGAAGAAATAGATACTTTTGCCTGAAACATAAAAGACATAAAAATAGACATATTTTATCTTATCCATCTTTGAAAAGGGAGATATGTGGGAGTTCAAATATATCTATCCTTAAGCTGAAAGATTTAGTGGATAAAAAGAAAAAGTCATTTACATGTTTTATCCTACATAGGAAGCTGTAATATTTGAGTCAGGTTGTCCTAGATTGCCCAAAGGTCTTTAATGAATATGTGGCACTAGATAGAATCATTTGAATACGAAGAAAGAGACCATAATACAGCATGAAGACTAGGTCTGTAGTGTTCATGATATTAATTTAGAATTTTGTTTTGGAAGTTGAATCGCTAATACATAGATTACAAAATTAATATCACAAGTTCTTCCTTGTGTCAGAGGGAGAAACCACACCTGTTTGTAAACACCCTTTTCAAGGGATTGCTGTATTCTCTTCCTCTTTATAATAGAATCATTCCCCAACTCTTAAAACCATGGAAATGGCCTCAGTTTTGCCTTTTCTTTTTAGAAACTTCCCAGTTTCTTAATTTTCCCATAGATCTTTTTGCTGTTAATGAAAGAAAATTTCTTGAAACTTTTATTCTAAGATTCCAATTTAATGAAACTCAAATTCACCAGACTCGGAAGATAATTTGAAAGAAGGTAAAGCAGGAAGTGAACCTTTATTTTGTAATAGTGAGAGTAAAGCAAGTTACGAATTCTTGAAAACTAGATGAGAGCCAGGCCTCTTGAGGGGTCAGTACGAGAGGCCATATCACAAAATAAACTTTATCTGTTACTTTTGCAATAGGCTGGGTATAATGAAATAAAGTCATGCAACAACAAAATTGTTTGCATTTTTTTTCTTTTAATTATTTCCAGTTTGTTGACTTTATAATGTCCAGCATAATTAACTACTAAAAGAAAATGTTAAAAAAGAAAAAAATCTAATGGATAGGGAATTTTTTTTTCTGATTCAAACAGTGGTCCATTACTCATAGATCTTTTTCACAGCCACATGCAACACGTTGTCCACTGCGTGGGAATAACACTGCTGTAAAAGAACTCTATAGGTGGACAATTTCTCATTAGTCAGCAGTTTGAGAAGGGACGTTAATATCTAGATCAGCATTTCTTCTGCAACATAGTTGAAAATTTAGCCTCTGCCTTTGATCTGGTTTTGCTTCACTGGTTTAACTGTTTGATGATGCTTAATTTGAAGTCAGTAAGCATACACAAATGCCTCCTATCATGTTAATAGTGCGTTTGATTCTGAAGCTCTGCTTTTACCATGGATTGACCAGGGCATAATATTTTGGTTTCAGAAAGACGCTCATCCATTGAGAAAACTTGAGATGAAAGGCAGATAGGCAGACAGTAGAACTCAAATTCTGCATATTAGGATCTTCCTTTCCATAGTGAATTCAAGTGTATTGCCTTTGTTTTCACTGATCTGTTAAGAAATACAAACAGGGCTCGTTGGTCACGGCTTCTTACAGGGAGAGGTGGAGACTAAGAAACATCTGGAGGCAGTTCATGGAAGAGTGGAGTGACAGACATGAAATGCCAGGTGTTTAGCTATAGGAACTGGCTGTGAAATTGTTCTGACATCTTGACACTTTCCACAGTGAAGCAGAAGAATCACTAAATATACTAATTAGGAGAGCAGATGTTGTCAGTATACCTGTGTTAACCTGGCTTATTTTCTTGACTGTTGAAAACTACTTCTTCAATTCCTAGTCCCATCAACACATTTTTATTTTATTCAAAGATAAAAGTGACATAAGATTTAATGTCTTAAAAATTATAGATAATTTGAAGGGGAGAATCATACCAGCTGGAAGTTACTTTATTTTTTTTAAAATAAAATAATATTTTGACTATTATACAACCCTGACGATATCCTTTTGCAACAGACATGATTACATCCTGGAATAATATAAAAACAACAATAATAAGTAGCATATAGGAATATATTGGTGAACAAAGTTTGAAAATAACTTTTTTAACCTCAGGCTGAAAATAAACTTTGAACCAAAAGAAAACTTTCCAATCCACACTCTGTCTCTGCAGAGCACAAGTGTGGCCAGTATTTCTGCATTTGTGATGATCAGGTTGCTTGAAGAATTTAGAAAACTAGAGGATAAAAAAAACCTACATAAGAGGTCAACAAGCCTGGTGAAAACACCATGGAGATAGAGCACTGTCTATTCATCTTTTTCTTTTTTTAAAAAAGAAATTAATGAAGTAGTAACTTTATTTCATTGTATAAATAGCCTGTTATGGAGAAGAGTAATACGGAGAAAATATAAGGGAGAAAGGTATAGAAAGAGTCAGTACCTACAAGCTGGTGCCAAATTCAAACAGTAAGGCCTGGTTTTTTAATACTCGGTGTATTTACCTACTTGAGAAAACTACCTACCAGTTATTAAAGAGGTAAATAAGTTGTTGAAATGTAATGTCCGGTGATGTATGAGATTTGACCAGATATGCAAAGTTCTTTCTTGACCTAATTTCCATTAACGTGTGATGCTGCTCTGTAGGGGGAAAAAGATTGGCACACTTTGTATGTAATCCCAACTGGCTGCATTTGAAATGAAAGCTATATTTGCAGTTTTTATTTTGGTAACTCACTACAGAGAACAAAGAAAGTCTAATTGTGCTCTCACACATTTTTAATTCTGGAGAAATTCCACTTCCTTCCTTCAAGTTGCTCTTCATCCATACCAAAGAATATACTTTGAACTTAGGTTACACGTGACCAACTTCCTTTTCCAGTACTTCCAGACACTTATGGTAGGCTATTTAGCATCTTTAGCTGCATCTGCATATAATCTCTGAGATTTCTATCCAAGGCACACGCTTGCACTTCCTTTCCATAGAAACCGTGGTTCAGCTGAGAGGTAGAGGATCTTGTGCACGCATGGGGTTACTCTGATATGAAAACAGAATGTGGCAAACCTCCCAAATCCTGAAGCTCAGGTGAAATCTCTATTCCCCTTACAGTCTTCGTAAAATAGGAAGATTGTCTCGTGCTTTCATGGCAAGGATAAATAGATCAAAGGTTGCGGACAGAAAGACGTTACAAAAATAGTAAAGGCGAGATGCATTCACTAAAGTTTCTTTCCCTTGTAATTATCAAATTTTAAAAATTATTTTTATGGGTAGATTAACATTCCAAAAAATTGTCTTGTTCTGTTGGAATAGTCTCAGTTTCCCGTGCTGAATATAAGGAGAATACCATAGGAAAGAGAGACTATCTAACCTCCGGCTTAGTTCATGTCAGAGGTTTGTTACTGGAGTGGGGTATTTCACAAGAGAAGGCGAAAGAGGACGTGATCTGATCGTGTGTCAGGAGCGGGCTGAGGCAGGCAGGCCGTTTAGGGCCTCCGGTGTGCATGTCGCTTATCTTACACTGACTCAGCTCTCCGAATCTTCTACAGGCATTTTGGAGAGATTTTCACTCAAGTTCGGCACCCGCTTCATTTCAGTCTATAGGTTTCAAGCTGGGAACTGTGTAATCTTGGTGAGGATAATTGTGACAGGAAGCCGTGCGTTCACATATACTCAGGGTCATCCTCTTTAAAAATGTGTGAGAGGAAACTGCAGCAAAACAGTATGAGAAGCTGTAAGAAATTGTGAACTTTAAAATTTAACTGATTATTAGTGCCTTCTCTTCTTTTTCACATGTCAGAAAATATGCCTGTGTTCTTCCTTATACTGTCTTTCTGTATTGCTGTGTATGGTGAAAGTATTTTAAAGCTTTAAAATAAAGACATGGTCTACTGAATTCTGTGATAGTGTGAGGCACGCAATTTTTCACTTAAATAAAAACCTATATATTTTCAGGCTTCTGGATGCCTATAATTGAATCAATGATTAAGTGCCAATAGGTTCTTGGATGCCTTAAATTAAATTTTGTGCACGAAAATAGTTTTTTTGTGGCCAATATTTACATCTACTCTTAATGTAGAGTCAGAAATCTTCTTACATGTGTCTGCATAAAACAGGAGTGACTCCAGTAGTCTTAACGGCCATTTGCTGGAGAAACACCAGAATGAAACTAGAATCAGGAGTTAAAACTTTTTCATGACCTTAACTTAATCAATAATGAATTTGCATTAGTTTTGGAAATGTTAAAGTCAGGAAATGGAATCAGACTTTAATTTGTATTAGAAGATCCATGTGGGTTAGTCACAGGGTCCAGAAATCAAGGTAATGTACATCTGGGAGCTCTGCTACCAAATGAGTTCATCTAAGCATGAGACGCAAATAGAGCAAACCTGGCAAATACCTTGGCAGCGTGCAGGCTGCAGCCCCAGAGCCTTTTCTTCACAAGGGGCCCAAACGCTTTTCTTCAGCTCACATTTTTATAAAGGCAGGTTCTGTGTGTGATAAACCCAGTTAGACTGGGTGCTAATTCAAAACGAGTTTGATAAAGGCCAGGAGCCGTTCCATTTACCTCTGGAAAATGACTCAACATTTTGTTCATAGGGATTGGGTTTAATGATCTTGATACCTACTGACACATCAGTCTTTTCAGAATCCTTTCTCTCTGTATAATTAAATTGAAGGTTGGCATCAGGGAATCTGGTGCTCTGTCAGGTAGTATATGTTTTCCCTAGCCTAGACCAGAAAAACTGTGCAGGCGGTGAGGTATTATTCTGCTTCGCTGGATGGGGAGGAAGAGAAATGGAGAGTGATAGTAGGCTTTTCGTGCTCGGGTCGATTCAATTTTCCATTCAGTAGGCTATTGTTGTTCTGTGTTTCTGTCTGAGGACTGTTTTCTGTAAAGTACTCTGTTTACATATGTTTGTTTTAACCCCCCCACTAGGTTTCTATGTAAATTCGGTTCAAAGGAGAAAGTATGCCATTTTCTTGTGTAGTGAAATCCCCTCCATTTTCCTCTCCTTGTAGCCGTTGGCAGGTCTAATTTGTCAGCTCCGTGCCCAGACACCTTTTGCAGTCCAGCTCCGGTGTCCGTGTGTAACGAGGCTGGCACGTTAGAAGACACACGGACTTTTGCTCCTAGAATACTATTTCTCCATCTTAATTTGTCAGTTTAATCATTGTTTCTCCATTTGCATGCATACACATAGATAGAGATATGATCAGGGAATTATTGTTTACAAATGTAATAACTGCACAGATAGATGTTAATAATGCAATGCTTCCAAATATCTCCAAAATAGAGACAAAGAAAACTGTGATTATAATGCAGCTGCCTTTTTAAATTATTCTCTTTTTTTAATGCAAAATTTCACTGAAAGGGAAGAATTGTCAACTCTGATAGGACAGAATAAATTTTTTCCGATTTATACGAAGTCTGAGTGAAAGTACTTTGCAAAGAGGTAGATGAGCTGATAGAGAACAAAAGCACTACATTTTTAAGCATTCTTTGCTGTCAAAAAGTTGAAAAGATTGAAGAGAGAAAAACTGATCTATATTTTGGGAAAACAAACTTCATAGCCTCCCTCCAGATTTATAGTCAGGTCATTTCAGGATGGCTACTGATGCGTGTAAATCAAGTCACTAAATGTGTATATGATGTTAACAAACAACAATTGCAAATGAACATCACATAGATATTTGTGAGAACAAATTTTACATCCATAAAACTCAACTCGTAGACTGCTTTTGAGAATTTACCATACATTCATTTTCTCTTTTGTATATAAAAAATGCATATAGGAAATTCTAACAGGTCATCTGGGACAGCAGTAAAACCTATCTGTACTCTAAAGCAGAACAGAATTTCCAAAAAAATCTCTGTTATGCTGCACACATGTGCTATCTGCAGTGCCTGTCCACTTACAAATTCAACTTCTTTTTAATCCCACAGTGCATTGCCATGGATTTTGACCATATTGAAGACATTGACCCTTGACAATATCTCTGTAGATTAGGGATCTGTACTAACAATGGCAGAGGCAGAGGATTAATTCTGTTCCTTCACAGAGAAGGAGTTAGCGTGACATGATAAAGAAGGTTATCAATAGCAACAGAAGTTTTAACTCATCTTTGGAAAACTACTCCCTCTACTCATCCGTTTGTGAGGTGGTAGCCAACTGAAGAACGACTGGAATTTACTGTCTTTCTCTGCCATAGCTGTGCTCAGTGTTCAGTTAGAAAAGCTCTGGTGGGACCTTCCAAACTATGGTAGATCTTGAAGGTGATACCACACATAGTGGTGGTCCAGAAGTGAGACCGTGTTAAGGTCACTCAATAATATGTGTATACACACACAGACACTCACTATGTACCTCTCTTTCAAAGATACTGTAGAGAATGGCATACCCTGGCTAAAAATGCACATCCACTTGAGCATTTCTGAGTAAGTGCTGCTGGAGAAAAATACTAGAAATGAAAGTTGTAGTATCTTATGGGGGAAAAGGTAAAAACCGTTCTCTGTAAGGATGACTAAAGAGAGATGCATTGGAAATTGTGCCTCCTAGAACAGATAAAACATTGTGATTGCTCTTATTGCTACTTCTTATATGTTTTAATTCTAGATTTAAAACAATAATTTGGCTAGAAACGCTCATGGCAAACAAGTAATTGTTACTGCTTCCCTGGGGTTAACTTGGTCTGAACCACTACATCTAGGCAGTGGTTCAACACCCATTGCTGTTGCAGGCTTCACACTGAGCATTGGCTCTGGTGTGATAAAACAAAAACCCCACACATTCTCTGCTCAATGCTCTCCTATGTTTTCTCCCTTTACAGCAGTCTGAATCTCTTCTTGGCTTTCATTAAGCATATCCTTCTTAAGCTAAGTAAATAAAAACAATACCTCTTGCTTTGTGGTTACTAGGTAATCCCTTTGTGAGCAGCAAGCACTTAGATGTAGCTCTGCAGAAATACTCCTCAAATGTTTTATAAGCAAGGTTTGTTTTTTTTTTTAATTTTTGTAAGGATGTGGTATTTTATTGATCTTAAGTACAGTCTGAAGACCCTGTTTTTAAAGTAAAAAAAGATTGCTAGAGTAGCCTTAGTTGTAGCATGACACACTGTAAAACAGAAAATGTTCAAAGCAGGCAGTTCACAGTATCTGCTCAAGACAAACACAGTTAAAACATTACAGATCTCAAGAGATATGCAAAACAACTGTCTGCTTTAAATTGCTGTGGTAGTGTGCAATTTTATTTAAAAGGAATTCGTGATTTGAATGCTACCATTGTATTATATGTAATTGATTTAATAATAGAAGTCTAAAATGTACTCAATATTCAGCTGGTTTTATTATCTCCTTTGCCCTTTTGAATGAATTCCTGGTAAAAACAGCTTCACTTTTAAACTCTTTGTGTTGCATATGGAGGCATATATATTTTGTCAGACCCAAGTTCTGCTTATCATTTATTAATATTTAGATGTTCCATTGTCAAGTTTATCACATTACAAATATCCCATATTCCATTATTCTTCCTATGACAAAGGGAAGAATAAATGCTGGAAAACATCTGATCAGCATGTGAAAGCCATTTAGGGGAGTGAATAAGTGGGAAAATTAGTTTGTGTGGTTACTTATGATGAACAAGAGAGCTGTCTAGAGGAGGAGGAGACTCCTGTTCCTGACTGATGTGGTCTAGTACGAACTTTGCAGGCCTGGAGATACCGGACAGTCTCTGACGGAGGGAAGACTGTGCATTCTCCTTTCTTCAAGTTGCAATGCATCCTCACATTTTTATTTGTCAACAGTAGAAAGACAGGAGCTGAAGGGAGCACTAACTTCTTACTAATTAAAATCTTCATTCAGGTCTCTTGGAGGTTCTCACCCTCCTCAGATCATTGCCCTCCTCCTTAGCACAGAAACTTTTAATACAGATCAGACTGACCATCTATAGGACAGTTCAATCTTTTATTCCTTTTTTTTTAGACTCTGGTCTTCGCACCACTTTACCCAACTTACGGCCTGTTTGATCCCTGGATCCCAGACCACGTACCCAACTCAACCGCCCGTCCAGCCGGATGCTCGCTGGTGACGTGTGCTGACGCAGGCACCCTGGCACGCGCAGGCGGTGACCCACAGGCACACAGCCCCTGTGGGCCCTGGTCCTGCGCCAGTTGCTGCCACTCAGACACCCCCACACCCACGTGCACACAGATAGAGAGCCCCTCACACAGGAAAATAGCCAGAAATGGAGTTTAATAAGAAGACGGGACAGATGAGGCACAGGGCATGGCCAGACAAGCACAGTGACCAGCCCCTGCTGATGTGTTGCCAGCTGCTTTTGCTCCCTTATCCTTCTATTTTCCCGCCCTTGTTCCTCCCCAAACCACCTGTGGTCCCAAAGGTGCCTGAGAGCCTTTCCCTGGCCTGACAGTGGTGGGTGACCCCCCAGCCATGGGGCTGGTCATCTCCTCTGACATCCTGGGTAGAGGCCAGAGCATCCCCCCCCCCTTGCCCATGTGCCTCTGTCCTTCATTTTCTCACATAACCCAATGAAAAGATTTGATTGTCTCGTGAGACAGAAGTTGATTTCTTTGTTAAACCATGTTGAGTGCAGATTGCTGTGGTTGAATTGAATATGTGCACTCCCCATGCCAAAGACAAATAGAACCCCTAAATAAATCAACCATACCCTGAAGTATTTGAGTTTGTAAGGTGTAAACAAGGTGGTACTTGAAAAGTATGAGCTGGTTGGGACTTTCTGGAGGAAGAGCATGAGGATCAAGGATACCTGTAGTGGCACTGAAAGGAGCTTGAACTGCTTCCTTGTCCTGCCTGCAGTAGTGATCGTATTTTTTTGTCATTGTTGAAGACTCTCCAAAAGGGATATCGTGGTGTCCCTGTATAAAGACAAAAGCGAAGGTGATCTTTCCTCGTAATGCTGATGAGGACAGAACAGAGAACAAATTCTCTTTCCTGTCTTCCAACTCGCACAGTCCACAAACAAGGTGTGAGGAAGTAATGTATGTGTAGAAAATTCTGTAATTTTCAAAGCATGGAGAGTTAAGTGGGAACTGTATTGGAACCATGGTTTATAAAAGGGTGATCATATGCTTCCTGGCTTAAAATGCAAGCTTCCACCTTTTGTCCCTTCAGAGAGCATAAACACAAGGTCATCTCATGAAATTATAGGCAGCATGTACCATCATTTTAGAATTTACTATTCAGTAAATGCATACATAAATATGAATTTATAGATAAACATCTTCCTGACAGTGTGTCTAAAATAAAACTTATTTATCACCCATAAATTCATAAGGTGATGATTTAATGGACTGGAAAAACACTCTGGATGTTTCTTTATTAGCCTGTTTTCTGAAGGCATTGTAACTTGGAAATAGAAAATAACATTGCTAATACCAAGTAATACCTGACCTGTGGGGGTTTTTTTGCATGTCTTTTGTATGCAGAGGAAAACCAGGTTGGTTTGGAATTTGGTCAGAGTAAATACAGCTCAAAGCCCATGCCTGAGCTAGGTGGAAAAGACTTGAAACCAGCTTTACTGCAGATGTTTAGTACCTATTTTGTCTGTATAACAAAAGAAGTGTACAAAAACACACGTGGGCTTTTCAAATTCTCCTTCATACAATTTAGTTTTAATCTCCAATTTTAGAACTTTTCTGCACCTGATTTTTAGATAATACAACTGTGTTTTCTTTAGTAGGCCAGCATTGGTCCATTTCCCCATTTTTTTTGTATGCCTCATTGCCACATAAACAGAGGAGGAATAGAGAACACAATTAAGGGTTAATTCATTCAATATGTAGGAATTTTGAAATGCAACTCGAAGAAAAAAATTTGCTCTGCTGTTTTTCTACATTCTCCAGTGGTTTCTCAGACCAGAAATAACACACTATACAGGATTGCTCTGTACTTCAAAAAGCCATTTTTTTCTCTGGTGTTTGTGGTGGTTTGGGAATCCACGCGAATACAGTGCATGTTGGCTGTGACAGCCACCTCCAGATATGGCCGGGGAAAGGAAAGACGCAAACACAGCTTCAGATGCTAGGTATAACTTTTTTGTTTTGGGAGAAGGCTCACAAATGACTGGAAGGGGGAGAGGTGAGCAAGAAGGTGAAGGTGAACAGGTGAATAGAGAGAAAGAGCTGACTTTTGAAAAGTGGCTATTTTATTGTTCTTACACTTCATAATGCACTTAATTTTTGTTACCATCTCTGCTCCTTTTTGTTTTGTTGATCTGGCCTAAAATTTGATCCATGCTACCTCAGCTCCTCCTAAATATGAGTGATTATTTGGAAAGGGAGTGCTAATCTCCATAAAAAAAAGATATGAAGAATTAAGATCATAATTATATTTACAGGAAGCATCTCGCATTCCTTTTAATATGCCAGGATGGTTTTTTTTCCAGTACTTACTTACATGAGCTGAAAGACAGACCAGAAAATTCTGTCAGCGTGTTTATGAGATGGGCTTAAATGAAAATTGGAAATGTACACAACATTTGATAAAACTCGCCAAAGGTGGGTGGAGGAAAGCTATTCAAGGTTTCCAACAATGAAAGCAGGCATGCATATACCAAAGGCACTTACAGAAAAAGTAAAGAGAAATATATACCAGACATGGTCTGCATGGAAGCTTTCAAGCTCATTTTTGTCTCACAGGAGCTCTTCCTGTTCCCAAACTTAAGGAAAAAAATGGAATACCATGCGCCGTACCTAGCTTTGTAAGTGTTTACCTTTCAGACACCTAAACCGGGTTTGTCTCGTCGTAGATTTTCTTTGTCACTTTCATAAGTTGCTTATGCGTAGCACTGTAACAGTTATTGCTAGAATGCAGTAACCAAAAGAGTATTTAGGACAGATGATAAAAGAGCAATATAGAAGATGTGAAATGCATTTTTATCAAGCCACATCATGAGATGCTAAGGATTTTGCATGGAAACGAGGTAGAAATTCATCCTGCATAGTAAGCAAGAGGTTTTCAGAATGGTTCACATAAGCCCGGACACTAGAAACTGTCAAAAAAAAAGAAACATGACAAGGTTCATTTGATTAACCTGCTTGTTTTCCTGTCTAAAATGTCATGGGGGAATGTGTGAGCACAGGAGATGACATCCACTGGCAAAGGTAGAAAGCTGTCTAGTGCAGCAATTTAACTATGAGTTTCTGTTTTCTATGAGTTTAACTATGAGCCTCTGATGCCAAAGGATCCAAATACCTCAGAAATCTCAATTACTTCATCCTGATGGCACTGGAGTGAAGGCTATATTATATGTCTTGGTTTTCATCTGTAAAAAGGGCTCTTAAACTTCCTTTAATCTCCCTGAAGATGTTTTAACCATCACAGAGTATGAGATAAGACTTGAAAACGAGACCCTTTATTGGAGAATTATTTCCCTGAGTTAATAAAAAAAATAAAGCTCAGGAGGAAGCATGCCATGGTAAGAGAGTGAAGAGCTAACATTTAGTGTGGTTGTTAGTCTTTCTCCTCAGTTAGGCTAGTTATTTTACTATTAGGCTTACTGTACTGACATAGGTTAAATACTTAGTGCAAATGTGTGAATCACGAACATTTTGTTTGACACTTGTATCATGCAAAGTTGGTAGTTAAAACGCTAGGTAATAGTCACAAGTCCATACAATTCCTAAGAGTGCCACTCATTTCTTGTAGACTTTACAAATAGCATAATTTACTTTCCCAACCCTCATTTTTCAAGGAACACAATTTTCATACGATAAAATTATATCGCTGCCTGGAACTTCTTATTGGGTTAATAAGACATGGGTGTTTTTGCATATTAGGGATTTATCAATAGGACTGTTAATTGCAAAAGTAAACTGAAGAAGCATTCTGGATGTTAGTAAAGTCCTGAGGTTATTTTCTTCTCTTTAATGATCATCCCACAAAATAAAGGGATTATCCAAATAGGAAACCAGGTTTATTTTTATTGGACTCTTCTAATGCAATCTTTTATCTCCCCTTCTATTTCTGCTTTTGGAAAAATAGCACTCTAAAATTGATCATTTCCCTCAGAGAACATGGTATTCAGCTATACAGCATATTCAGTAAGAATTTGTTCACAGTTGGGGAAATCTTACAAATTTGGGGGTTGCTGTAGGTGATTAAGTTTTGTAAGACATTAGGTGTGTAGTCAGTGTCATGTTCTAACTCAGTATTACGTGAAAAATTTGTTTAAAGCTCAAGAACTTGTCTAAATTCCGTGACTCCGAACCTTCACCACTGTAAGTCTTTATTAAAACATGCTGATACTTTAAGGGTTCATACTGTGAACCCTCAGCCCATATCTGATTTTTCTTAGCCTTAGCTCAGAAAATTAGTAAAGCGTCCTAGCCGTCATCTAAAGTGTGACAACAAATGCTTAAGAAACCTTTCTGCTATTTCCTACAGAGCTCAGCTGAGCATGATGGTTGTAGGGAGCCCTTAGGGCTCTTCATGAGACTGCCAGATGTGGCAGGTTGTGGATGTGAGTGGTGACCGGTCCTTCTCAGTGCTACAGCTTCAGTGAAACAGTATTGTTAGAGACCTGACCACTGTATTTCTTCAGCTATGGATGGAGTTAATGCAAGCTGTGGCTTTCACCGAAATTTCTTAATGGGACTGGAAAAATTGTGTGCAACTCCGCACTTAGCTCCTCTCTTTCCGCAGTTGAGTGGAAGGTTCTCGGTAGGCTACGAAGAGAGCAGGAGAGGAGGACAGAGAGAGACAGCACAAATTACTCTTTTATGAGCATAAGCTACATAGTCTTCTCCAAGTGTTGACCTGTGAGCAATATGCAAGGTACACTTAAGGTTTATAAGTGGAAAAATTATAAAGAAAAAAATAAATCAGAAAATTCTGAGTTTTCAAGGGTAAAAAATGAAGACAAGAAATTCTGTTCAGTCTTTTTATGCATGGGCATTTTGATTTGTATCTTTCAGTCCTGTGATCCCAACTTTTATTAGGTCCTCAGAAGAAATTAATGATTTTGAATACAAGCTATACTTTTTCTAGTTGCTAAGACAGCATTTCCTGCTCACGAGTGGCTCTCATCCAAAAGTGTTTCCTAATTCGGCATTTTGGGGATTGCATATTTGCTGCATGTCATTGACTTTCAGCTCAAAGCTGTTTCAATTTCCACTTGATACTATGAAGTTTTTCAACTGTTTTCCTTGTAGAGAAACCAAGAAAAAATCCTGCTGTGTTCTGACTTGTTTTGCAATGCATTTCATTGTAGAAACCTAAAACTGCTGGTATCACGGTTAATGACTATAGATGCAGACCACCCTCTTTTGTTCAAACTGGTTTGTGTTCTTCTCCAAGAGCTTAATTTTTCTTCTGAGTTTGGGGTTTTTGGGGATTGTAATTCAAAATAAGTTGTGAGATTGCTCCTTTTGCATGGAAAACTACGAAACGTTGTGACAAATAGATAACTGAGGCAAATTATCTGTGCTGTTCAACTGCGCAACACTTGTTTTTAAATTATGTTCCCACTTTTCTGGTTGGTATCGGTGATCCTGCACAATTTAAACTGAGGTCAGAGTTTTGCAGCACCATTCATAAAACATAAGAGGCTCCAGCTGGCTTTCCCATCAGCAAATCAGCTATCTAGGGCCATCAGAAATAAACAGGAAAAAAAGTAAAACTAGCTTAGTCAGTTAAATGAGTAGATAACTGATCATTCTATATTTGTAAGACGTATTTAAAAGAAAAATGCCAAATGTCAATAGACACAATTTAGGAGTTGAATCACTACCTTACAACTCATTAAACTTGTAAAGCAAATTGTACACCATTTTAAGGACTTAAACTGGTTCAAGGGCTTGGCTGAGTTAAAACAGCTTAATTGAGTTTCACCATGTTAAATTAAGCTGATATGCGGTCCGAGACCTAATTAAGAAAGTCCTACATAAGCAGTATCAGATCTGTTCCTTGTATATTATCTATCACATCTCATTTTTTTGAGAAAGAAATAAAACGTTACTATTAGTTTTCACTTAGGCAACTCTATAGATCTAGCTCAGCTCAGGGATGGTAAGAAGAATTTCCTTTTAGCTCATGAATCATCACATTCCTGTTAGCATTATTAACAAGGTTCTGTATTTGCAGGTTGTCCCTGTGTGGTGCTGCTGAAAGGTTTTTGTGCGGTTCCACGGGTGTAGAGGGCATTGCCTGACGTGAACAGGCTTGGCATTTGTGGGTGAAGATCAAGTTAATCATGGACGGATGCAGGGCAAATTTATTTTTCTTTTATTTAACTTGAGGTAGAAATCATTTGAACTATATATCGAGCTTTTTCTTCAATTTATAATAATTGTTATTAAAAGAGACTCAAGTGTGGAATTCCGAAAAGCTGAAAAATAACAGATAAACTACTTTAAATACTCAAGAACTCATTTAATTTAAATCAAAACAGATTCCCTAAAGCCTTAAACTGAAAGGGCTAAAGGGCTTTCATAAAGGGATTAATTCCGTGAGAATTAACTGGCTTGTGCCTAGATGTTAAGCTCCTAAAACTTCCTGAACTGTTAGGGTGGGCTTAAATACCTGAATTCATCAGTAATGCTTTAGTTAAATACCAGCTCAGTGCCAAAGTGCCTTAAAGACACTTCAAAAAGTGAAGTATTTTCTCTTTAATTTTTTTTCATAATTCGGTCAACTTAATTAAGAGAACAATGACTTATCTGAGAAATTAGAAATTTGAGAGATTTTCGTAGGTTGTCAAATGCAAAGTTGTATCTTTTGAAATGTTGGTTTAAGTAAAGCTTGGAAGACATAAAATGCAGGAAATGTGGTAAGTAAGGACAAGAAATAAGAGACTCTACTAGGTAAGATTTTTGAGGAGACTCGTCTATATAAGCTGAGAAAGTCAAATACTCAAGACTATATTTGTAAAATACCTTTCAGTGGCTTTCTAGGGTTATGGAAACTAGAAAGAGAAAGATCTTTTAAGGAAAAACTTGGCACTGCAAATAACATCTAATCCGAACACGCAAAATCCTGAGGTGAAAAGAATTTGGTGCAACTCAGGTCTTAGGTGCAAGTAGCTTTCAAGGACCACAGTTAAACAAGGAACATAAAAATAAGAAAAAAAAATAGTGTTCTAACTTAACTGCAAATTAAAGTCATTCAATATCAACTTGTTGAAAAGTTCATCCTAAGGTTCCTATAAAAACTAACATTCAAACCAGATGTAGCTTAAAAATATGACTAGAGAAATCTAGCAGAATACTGTCTCATCTCCAGCTGTAAGATATGAAAGCTTTGGGTATTATTGTTTGACAACTTAAACGTATTTAATTTATAAAACCGAACTTAATTTCATTAGAATTTTAACATTCATGATTACCACTGTAATTTGATACAAAATTATTACATGCATGAAAATGAAACTGGGTTTTGTATGTTTATCCTGTTAACTTCAGGTTATTCTGCAGATGCTAGTCACTAGAAGAGGTAATAAGAAAAAAATTGTTTTAGGCTTAGGGACTCTAATCCAGTACGCTACATGTTTTCTGTCACTGTTTATATTTCCAAAGTAACTGAAGTGCCTTTATTTGTATTTGTTAGCTAATGAAATCTTAGCTTCGAAACCTCCAGGTAAATTTTACTGTAACTTGTATGGCGGATGCATTGTAATATCTTTTGACACATTTTTTGGATATTAATGTTGCGTATCATTAAGGACAGTAAACTAATATTATTAGCATTATTCCTTAAGTCTAAACTCTAAATTAAATCTTGCCTTACTAGATAGTATTCTTGATTGTTATAATAAAGTGTTCCTTGGCTATTTTCATAGGAAAACAAGATCTGGATAACTTCAGGCTGGATGTTGCCATTAGAACATTTTGAGCAATGTAGCAATAAACAGGGGATCAGATTAAATCCGGTGGATCTGTTTCTGTGCAGAAAAACTGCTTATTCCTAGTTTCACGCTGGGGAAAATAATATAATCTGACACAATTATAAATATGTACTTGATTTAGCAAATAGTCATTTAGAGATAGATTTATCAAGTCTCTGAGCAGCTAAATGCTCCTTTTTTGGCACATAAATTAGCAGTCTCATCTTCTGGAATGCTGGCAGCTGCCAATTTTTGATAGAAATCATTGCACAATGTAAAAGAAAATTGAATATTTCCTGTATTGTTGATATCCCCAAACTGAAAGCATGACCAGTCTTTAAATGCTCAGTTTTAAAACCCACTCCAAACTGAAATCAATTAGGAAATTTCCACTGAATTCACTTGGATGTGAACTGGTCTTTAAGAATTGCTGGGTTATTACTTTGTCATGAATGTATAGTCATCTTTCTTATACATCTCCGCTTTACACCTGTGGTATGATTTTTGGATCTGCTTTTCACAGTCTAACTGTTCTGAGTAGCTAAAATGTATGACAGGTCATATTCGTGTTCCAGTTAATGGGTGGGGTGAAGCTCACACGGTGAGAATGGAGTAGGTCAATGGAAGGACAGTTAGTAAGTGTAATTTTTGTACGTCATCAAGCCATTTGTTTATCTGTATCGGTGAATTGAAATAAAAGTAAATTAACAAGCATACACCTAATTATGTTCACCACTTAAAAAATAAATGTACTACCTTTAGCATGTAAGAAAGCTAATCTAGTTTCTACATCTACAGAAATTTGTCATGACCATCTTCATCTTTTTGTAACTCTTTGTTATCACTGGCAGCTCCCAGAGCTCCCTTTTACTCTTTGCTGGTCAGTCCAGTCGGGCAGTTAAAGATGAGGTTGCCAGGAATACCACCATTCATCTAAGTAATTTAGATAATAAAAGCAATGGGGGGGAAAAGAAATACTGGGGTGGCCGCTACCCTGAGCAATGGAAACTGAATCTGTCAAAAAGATTCTAGGGACATTTGAAGAGCCAGAACTGAAATTCAAACTGCAAAATCTTTTTTTGCCACACAGACCTGTGCAGTAAATCACCTGCATGTGAGGATGAGCGGGAGGAGGCTCCTGTTCTTCTGCAGCTCACCTCCCATTTGCACTCCCTTGTCAAAAATACCAGTAGGCTTTCTCTTGCATATAAGAGTAAATATTTAATTTTATCGCGTATTTTAATGATTTCTTTTGCTGGTTCCGAAGAGGACTGTGTTATGACAAAGTTTTATTGTTAATGTTTTTTAGAAGAATATAATTGGATAAGCTTTGAGAGAAGAGTTATCTTGGGGTTTGTGTACCAGGCTAGAGTTAAGAAGATACTGATTTTCTCACAGGCAGCTGAAGTGAGAGAGGACAGCTTTTTTCCCCAAGGGTGTATAAAGAGGATCTTTTACATCTTTCAACTGAATTCAGCAGAAGCCACACCGTTTTTGAAGTGATACCTAATAATGGATATTGGTCACTTTATGGCTCATTTACACGAGTCCTGTTCATGCTTGTCCTGAAGAACCTGATTCTCACAAAAACAGAATTCCGAATTTTATGGTTCAAGGCTACCTGTCAACTTAGAGAAATGTTTCTTGTCTCACTTTTAGATTTATGAAGTTATAGTCCGTAAGGTTTCTGTGATACTTCCTTAAAAAAGTATTTTGTATTCTTTCAGTATCTGAAATGTTTAGGACTATGAAAACAGGTGAAACTGGGCGTCATATGGAGCTTCACGGCAAGCCTCCCGCCAAGGTAGAGCTTTACTCCAGATTTTTCAGAAGCACAGATACAAAGGCAAAGATTTATTTAACTGTTTGTTTATGTGGACCATTTGTGTTTGTGTAGCCTTGTTAATAAAGGTCCTGAGTGTGTAGCGCCATTCAAGTGCCCTGAGGTCCAAAGCAGAGATAGTCCTTTCTTTCTACAGGTGATGAGTGTTCTGCTAGATAAAGCTTTAATTAAGAACAAAAGAACAAAAAAAAATCCAGAACCCAACACAAAAAAAAACACAAGAAGGTTTTAAATTTCAGTAATAAAGGTATTTTGTTACAACTGGGGGAGGATAATTTTTTAATTTTCAGTTTGGTCCCTTGACATCTGGATAATAAAAACTAATATGATAATATCATGATGACAGTAAATTAGCTCACTCAAAACAAAATGGAAAGTTTAGTTTCTTTTCATGTACAACACCTCAAAAAGATGTTGACTGTTGTTTTACCCAATTAAAAAAAATAAAATGAAGCTCTCTGAAGAACTACAAAGACAGTGCACAATGATTGCTTATAGCATATAAACATTGCTAAACATTTTTTGGAAGGGGTTGCTTATAACTTTGCCAAAATATTTTTAACTAATTGCAGAGTAGCAATTTAAGTCATTATATTATAACACTTTTGAGGCATAAAATGTATGAACTGTGTCTGCATTTGGGTTTCAAATCTTGACAGAAGCTGACGTAAATACAATAGCCTCTCAGCATGATTTATGCTGGTGTATTTATTCTGATTATATATTTATCACAAACCTCAGGTGTCCACAGATCAGTCTGTGTTCTGCAGGAGGCATTTAGAAGGCAGAATTGTAAACCATTAGTTTTAAGCGAAGAAGTACCAACAAAAGTGTTTTAATTCACAGTGCCTAATATTCTAACACAGGCCAAGTACTTGGGGTTTTGTATTTCTTCTTTTTTCTTTTTTTTTTTTTATTTTTATCTTAAAATATTATTATAAACCAGTTATTCATACATGAAAAGGAAAGCTATTCATATGCACAATATGTCATGGCTTTTATTAAAGAAAGTAAAATGCTTCCTTAAATGTTTTTCAAAAAGCCTGACCCTAGAAATCAGAGAACCTGAAAAGCAGAGATCTGTTCAGTGATGATTGTAAGCAACATGCTAACCTGGTCAAGTTTCTGATGCAAAGTAAATATTTTGATTTATTTCTTTATTTATTTTTAACAAGAATGTAGTATTTTGGAATGAGTAACCTTGCAGGGATGGTGAAAGTGACTGACTGCTCCTTTACATCAGAACTTTGCTCACAGTGTTTTCACAACTGTCAGAAAGACGTCATTTTTAACGAGTGTTTTGAGATAGTATGTCAGTAGGTACTCAATGAAGGCCCAGCTTTAACAAGTCTCAGTAGTGTAACACATTAAGGGAAAGGTTAGTGGTTATATGGATTTGTTGGACATCTTGTTCCAATATTTGGTGAATGATATATTGAAGAAAATATCTGTATTAGATCAATGAGACAGCTGTGACAGGACAAACTTAACCTAGTAATTTTGAAAGGACTCCAAAGGGCTTTTGGATATAACATAATTAAAATATTGCATGATGATAAATTCAGATTTTTGAAACATTTTCTCTACCATCTTTTGGAGCTTGCTTTAGGAACATGTTTCTGAATAATGGCTTTTGCGAGATACTGAGAATATGATTTCTGCTCTGTTCTGGAGTCTTTAGGAATTCAGATACTGTCTTCTTTCAAGGCCTCTTACTCTGGAAAACCAATAATATCTGTGACATACTAGGAAATAAGTGCCAGCAACAATTTCATGCTTAGAGGTGTTTATAAATTAAAAACTGAAAAAATTCCTGAGACTGTAACTTTTGATGAAGTTAGACCTAATTTTACTGCCAGCTGACAGATCAATAAATATATGTTTCGTGAGATAAACAGGCTTAATTGAAAATAGTTTCTACAGGAACGTTGAAAATTTTATATCATGTTTATGCTTAAAGATTGTATAAATCTTGAATTGTTTCAGTAATTTGTGTTAGCATTTTAAAATTCTTCTTATTCAATCATTAATGCTTTTTTGGTGCTTTCAAAATTTAAACAAGATTTGCAAATTTTTTTTTTTACACCATTTATTCTTTATTTTTTTTTTTTCATCTCCCCTTTTTCCATTCCTTAGCTTTTGGATTATCTTTTTTAGCATACCTAGTCACAAAACGGAAAATAAATGTCTCTAGTGCTTTATAACTCCCAAACAAGCAAAAAACCCCAAACAAAATCAAAAAGTGCTTGAACACGTTTATCTTTCAATCTGCTCTTACTCAGTCATTTGTATTGTACTGTATGACAATATGATTAAGCTGAAGAATAGCTTAACCAAAGCTTTGGTTAAGCCTACCACAATTCTGTAACAAATTCTTGCAGCTCTTTGAAAAGGTTAGTTAAATTCCTCTCACTCAGAGATAATGGAGAAATTTTTGTGTTAGTTCAGTATCACAATTGTATATTGTTACTAATTTCTAAATTTAATGGAGTCACACTGATTCTGCATCACTTAATGAAAGTATTTGTTTCAGAAGCTGTTTCTTTGATTTATTCTTCTTGTATCAGAATAAACAAGAGAAATCACACTTACAAAGTTTTGTTTTTACAAGTACATGAAAAGGTAATACTTTTTTTTTTCATTTGCGTTTTTTTTCCCCACTACAGAAGCAGTTGGACCTTGTAGAAGTATCTCTAAAAAAATTTTCTCTAGGAAATGTTTCTCATGATATGGGTACAACTGGGAAAGAAAAATGTAGGGGAGTGAGAAGAGAGTGTTGGTCTGTGCCGTGGGTATGTCCTGGTAGAGGTCTGGAAATGTAATGGAGAGCAGTGGTCAACAATGCGTATCTAGTTAGTTATTTTCGACAATTTTACTTGGATGGAAACTTGAAACAATTTTGTAACTCTTAGTTTTAAATTTTAGTATGGAAATTTTGGCATTGACATCTGCACACAATTTATACATTTTTACCTATGTGTTTAGAAGCAATTGGAAATATGTTAAACAAGATACCAAGATAAGCTATGTGAAAGCCTCAAGTAATGGCAATAATACAGAAACTGGTGTCTAGCTGAACCTTTATCAGCAACACAGCAACTTAACTCAGCAGCTTCTGAGTTAAGATGAAAACAAAATTACAGGACACAACTTTGCATGTTATGGGAAGACGCCATCCACTGAGAAACCTGTACTTCCTTACACTGCTCTCTTAGATTTCGTTGGGATTTTCTTTGAAGATACTAAATTGTGAAGTTTATAAATTAGACTGCATGAATCTCTATTCTAGTGTAGATATTGATTTATTTGGCCGCGACAGAAGGAGGGATACTGTGGAAGTCTGGATAGAATAGGTTTAAATTTTGCAAGGTGTTATCTGGAACATTATGTACAATTACAGGTTTTCAGAATCAAAATATTAACTTAATAGGTTAAGACGACTGATCAGGGCTCTTCGTATGAGAAGAAATAGTCAAGCTGTTAGCCACCTTAAAGGTTAACTGTTTATATGATTTGCTGTCCAAAAGGTAAACATCAAGGAAGAAGGAAATAGTTTTAAAAAGCAATGCTGGTACAGGATCAAGTGGCTATAAATTTATCATAAATGTGTTAGAACTAACAAATTTTCTAAGCATTAGAAGTTTTGAAACAATGTTCTGAGAAGAATTATAGGGCAAACATGTCGAATTTAAAACCAAACTGGAAGAATTTCTAGAATTCCTCTGTATTAAAAAAAAGTCTCTACTGAATCTTCAGGTTTTCTTTCATCAGACATACTCATCAGTAGGAATCACAACTGTCACACAACTAGCTCAAAAAAAGGGTTTTCAGATACAAAACACAATGTAAATGCAGCAAAGGTTATAAGCATGCTCTAAAAATAGGCTGACATTACCATTTGAAGACTTCTTTTTTGTTTTCCTGTCAATCAACTACATAAAATATTTTGGCTTATTCTTACTGCTTCAGACATACTTTTTTATTGTTATTATACTCCACTGAGCTTCAGGTTTACTTCTGAAACACATTGTGTTTCAACCTACATTTATATCTGTCCTCTAGTTAAATGTCATCTCAGTGTATTTTGGCAGTGGCAGAAAGTAATTGAGAAGCATTTAGAATGTAGCATTAACTTTATATTCCTAGGCTTTAACATTCCTTGGTTATGATGGTGGGGAGGGGAAGAAATCTGTCTTCTCTGTTGTGGAAGGCTTGATGGCAGTAGATTCCCTTGAACAGTCTTGAATTAAGTCAGCAAATCCTCTGTATCATACCTGTCTCTTAAATATTTAAGAAATCTAGTCTGTTTATTATTTCCAGAATTCTCTCTATATTGGACATGTATTACCAAATCCCATTTCAGTGGTATTGAATGTACTATGACAAGATATTTCTTTAGTTTTTAAAATTTGTACACACCAGGTAAAGTTTTCATGATATATGGTCCTTAGATCAATCACATCTGTATTAGCTTATGTAAAAGTAAGTGATATCATGACTGCACTGATTTCTGTGCATACCAGTCTACCAGGCTTCCCAATTCACCGGAAAACTCACGCTGAGAAATATGGCAAATTAGGCTGTAATGAACTTCCTTCCATGGCACCGTTGCACATTCTACGTTTTAGAGACTTGATGAAAGGGTTAAAATCAATTAATAGCATCTACTTTTCAGATTAGAATAATTTTCAAAATTTTCTTCATTTGGGTGAAATTTAAAGTCAAGATTGAGTGCTTTTCCAGCCGGGTGTTACGTCATCTCAGTTATTTCTGGAAAGTTTATAGCTAGCTGTGTTAGGCCAGAGAACTGCGTGATTTGTTTTTGTTAATCTCATCACTAACAGCACATGCTATTATGTTGTGATTTGCAATGTACTTGCACTATTATGTCACTTACTGTATCAAATACCGTCTGGTTTTCTAGAAAATCACTTCAGAAAAGTCATATACATTATCAGAGAAAGCTTGACTCCAAGTGATAAGGAGCCATGTGCTGCAGTAACTTTAGAGAAGAAACAGGATATGGTTCTCTTCTGGTGCGGAGGGAGACGCTGGTCTGGCAACACCAGAACCATTCTGTCATCTTTAGTGATGAGGTGTGTGAGGGTCTCAAGGTTATTTTCCATTTCCAAGACAGCAGATGAAAGCAGAATGGTTAAGTTTTTGGATATTTAAAATTGGAAATCCTATTGTGACTTCAAAAGAATTAAACTTTTAATCAGCATCTTCAACCCATTCAATAGCAGCAGGCTACAATGGGTCTATCCTAACCTGAGGAGGACATAAATGATTGATTTCTTGACTCCCTGCAAGCTTTTGCTTCAGGTATCTCCCGTAAAATGCACAGATTTGGTCAATATCTAGATAATTGATATTTAGCTTACAATGGTGGCATTTTGGAGGATGATTAATTGTGGGAGTTCTCTTATCTGTATTTGGCATATGCAAATGTTGCCCCATGAAAATAACTTGCCACAAAGCGCCCAGTAGTATTAAGCAGAATGGAAGACTTGCATTAAACAGCAACTCTTCTTACAAAAACACCGTTTTGGTTCTGGGTTGGGTTTTTTTGTTCTTGGTTTTTTGAGTGTTTTTTGTTTTAGTAATAAAGACATGGAAGAAAACGTAAAGAGAAAAAAGGAAAAGCGAGAAATATAAAAACTCATGGAAATCGTGAAAGACATTGCTTGGATAGTCATGCTTTTTTAAAATATTCATAAATGAAGAACTCTGTTTCATTTGCCATGCCTTATGTTTCATAGTGATTTTCATTCCTCTGTGATCAAATTGTTTTCTTTAGATGACACAGAGCATCTGATTGAAAAAAGCAAAACAAAAAATAGACTTTAGGCTGTAACAGAAGTGAACCAGGATTATCTGCTTCGCTTAGGTAACTGCCAGCTGACACTGTTTGTAATTGCAGAGAGGTCTGTGTCTTGGAGCATGAGCTAGAATATTACAAGCAGCAAGATCTAGTGCGGGAAATGGAAGAATATAACATAGCCAATTTAATAACTTTGTTCCATTTTTGTTCTGAAAAATACATACAACTTTTTTCTTCCCTATGAGAATAATACAGCATTACCAGAATATGTTCGTTTGTAACCTTGCAAATGTAGCTAACGTTTCTCTTTTAGATAGTTAGATTCCTGTTTAATGATACTTGTAATATTACTTCTAGGGATTGTTGCATAATTATATTCCTATACTAAACTATTTTAATTACCAATTTTCATATACTCTTTACTAACATATTTTTATTAAGGGAATTTTTTGTGTACACACACACACATTAAAAACTCCTCTACTTTCAGTCAATGAAATGTGCTTGGGAAATTAATAATTTATATGCAGCTATTGCTAAGATTCCAATTTTAAGTCTGTATCAGACAGATTTATTGTCAGTTCAATTTGCATTAAAATATTTTAATCTGCTGACATAGATTATAGTTAGATTCTATTATAGATTATATTTCCATAAAGTTTCTGTTATTAAACATAATAATTTAGATTTTGGGTTGTTTTTTGGTCTTGGTTTTGGGAACACTTAACTCCTGGTTTACTGTGGGTTTACGTTTTACACGTCTAAATCTGAATTGACTCCCCATGTTTCAAACGTTATTTGAAAACTGACATTTATGGCAGTTTCTAAAGAATTTTTAGCATGCAGAAAAATATTTACTAAAGAATGTGTGCCAAACAATACTTTTTATATGATAAATATACTTTCAATAGATAAAATGATTTATTAAACTGAGGCCTTGGCTATCAAGAACTAAGAAGTGGAACCCAATTGTCTTTTGAACTTCCCATCCTCACAAGATAAACTTGCGTATGTGTGCAGGCAGGGACTGTGCCTGTACTGTTGTTCTCTCCAGTTTTCTTAAAACATCACTGGGGCAATAAAGTCTTCTAGTTTTCTTTACTTTTCTCCGTATTTTTTTGTGTTGATGAACTGCATGTCCTTTTTAGAGGAAGATTGCAAGAAAACTGAAAATAAGGGAAGTCTAATTTTTTTTGTTATATGAAAGGTAGTGAAATGAACAACTTGTTTGCATCTCCTGTTCCTCAGTCCAGTGATTTTTTTCTTCTGTCATGTCAGTAACGTTGGTCTGTGTATCATCTTTCTGGTATCTTATGGAGAAAAGTTCTGAGCCCTTGCAAAGTCATAAAGTTGCAACTAATGAGTTGCTGGTAAGGAGACAGAATTCATTTAGGCAGCAATGTCTAGAAGTGAACAACTATGTTCTAGTTTTCTGACTTTTTTCATGTCATAGACTCCTAATACCATTTTGGAAATTACGATCATAAGAAACCTCTAGCTTTGTTACTAAAAGAAGCGTTGTAGTGTTTAGTGTTGTTGGTGTTTATATAAGACCTAATAGCACATTTGAGAGGGAGGCTCAGAAATGAGAAAGCTGAAAAAGCAGTCATAAGCAGTTACCTTATTATTTGACTTTTAATAAAAAATAAAAGAAGGGCTACAATTTTTTTATTCACTGAAGTTAACCTTCAAGGATAGCTTTTCTCTCTTTCAAAAGGTTAAAAATTATCTTAATTTAACATTAACACGTTTGGTACTCTTCTCTATAATATATCCTAAGGCAGCATTCTGTAATTTCTGTAACAGCAGCTGTGTTCAAGGAGTAGTTCTAGCTTTAAAAGCAGAAGTATGGCAACGTAGTCACGCACTTTCATTTGTTTGAAATTGCTTCTAGAGGTGAAATGCAATATGTGCTTTCATTTTGAATTTGGATTTTGCTCTGCTACAGAATTTGTAGGTGAATCTAAGGGAAGCTTAATTTTTCTCATTGCAAACAAACATATTTATCAGGGCAAATGATGAGTCTCATCTAATTCATAATATACCATTGAAAAGTATTGAAAATTTATGTTAAAAAAACCAACACAAAAGCCAAAACTTCTTCTTTGAGGGATGGAAGAAGTACATCTTTTTTCCCCATTTATAGTGAATGCTGTTAATTTCTGAATTTAAGATTGAGCCACTTCATTCATACTAAAAATATGGCGGGATAATGTCATATCACAGCTCCAGTATTAGTCACTGTAACTTTTTTTTTTTAAGTAAACTGAGCATTCTGATTTTTCAGCTGGGTATGGTCTGTTGAACCATTTAGTCTGCAGGTTTTATTCTTTATTTTTCTAGCTCAAAGCATCTCATTCAAGGTGTCCTTCTGGTATTCAGATTGTAAGATTGTCGCAGCTGTCTGTTGAAAATGTTAACCTGTCTGATTTGGTAAGCGGAGGTACGTGTATGTCAGGGCTTCCTAGGGCGCTTGATCTGCCTCTCTGTACATGCTTGTGAACTTCAGGTTTCCAGCTTGGCTTTCTGTAACAGTTTAACTCAAGTTTCATAATACGTTGTCATCTTTGCACAAAGTGGCAAGGAAAGAAACTCGTGTATAAACTAAGTGTGTATCACAAGGTAGTCAGATGTGTAAGTTGATGGGGGCTATAGAGTCATACCTAGAGAAGATGGTGGAGTGTTAAGAGCAGTACAGAGCCAGCGGTGCCTGTGTCAGGGACTGGAGTTAAAGCAGAATGCTTGATCATGTACGAAATGGAGTGATCAGAACATCTGGAGAAAGACAAGATCACCCCCCCAGAAAGCAGTCACCGCAGTCAGGAGGGCCTCCCGCCCCACGTTGTCTCCGTCCAGGGTTGCTGTAGCAGCCACGAAGTCTGGCTCCAGCCTCATCCCCTCGCTCTTGGGCGGCAAATGGCGCACCCGGAGCCAAACGCCTCCCCACCTCTCATTTCTACAAGCAATGCTGAGTCCCACCCGGGAAGCAGACAGCTTGTGTCCCTGTTCCCAGCCGAGGAGGCCGAGGGTGCCCAGGCGCAGACGGCCGCGCTCTCGCCCAGCTGCCGAGGGGCTCCGCGCCGGGGTTGTTGAGCAGCGGCTCCCTGAAGGGCTGCGTCTCCAGCTGGCTGACCCCAAAGCTGGCCGGCTCCGTCGTGCTGCACGTCTGTAGGGCTCACCGAGTTCTCTGGGCTACTTACCTCGAGAACAGGCCGTGAAATAGCTATTTTGGGGGGGGGTTTGGAGTGAAAATAAAATGTGAAATTATGTTTAGATTTTTACCACATTTTTTCGAGTAAAACCTGCAGAAAGCTGCCAACAAAAAATGTGTTTGATGAGGTAGCTTCTCTTACTGGAAAACTTCATTTCTGCCTGTTAAGAAGATTCACTCCTATTTATAAAATTGTTCTTCCAAGAAATTATTTTCAGGATTTCTTTGCTTACTTCATTATAATTTAGGAAGAATGAAACTGACTTTCTTTAATATGAGGGTTTATCTCCACTATTACTTCCTTAGACTTCGGTTTTGAGTGTGTGATCGATCTATACTCATCCTGGAGAAAATGTAGAAGAAAATTCAATTGATAATGTAGAAGAAAAATGTTTTTGCTGTTTACTAACATATAGCAATAATGTTTTTTAATAGCAATCTTCTGCAAGTTCTTAAACGTAAACCTACTCAACATAAAGTTTTTGGAGCAGCAGTGCTGTTGGTGTGTTTTCCTGTGGTAATTTTTGGATCCATAATGTTTTTTGACTATAAAACGTTGATAAGCTGTTTTTCGTGTCCTGAGAAATAACGATCTGTTATGTTTGAAGTGCAGTGTTTGTGCGTTTCTCACAATAGCAGCTACCACTGTATTGAATTCGGGTGGTCTGCGCTGTAGGGGAAAATCCTATCTATCATCACTCGTTACAGCACGTGCATCAACCATGTTTAAGAGCTTGCATGTCTTTGGCCATCATTTTTGTAACATTGCCTAAGTTGCTCATTTGTGTCAAATGCTTTGCGCAAGTCCAGGTAGATGACATCATTTGCTCCTCCCTTGTCCACCAACACTGTAACCCCATCGTAGAAGGCCACCAAATTTCTCAGGCACAGTTTGCCCTTAGTGAAGCCATGTTGGCTGTCACCCATCACCCCTCTGTTTTCCATGTACCTTAGCATAGTTTCCAGGAGGATCTGCTCCAGGATCTTGCTGGACAAAGAGGTGAGACTGACTGGCCTGTAGTTCCCTGGGTATTCCTTTTCTCCCTTTCTAAAAATGGGGGTTGTGTTTTCCCTTTTCCAGTCAATGGGAACTTCACTGGACTGCCGTGACTTCTCAGATATGATGGGTAGTGGCTTAGCTACTTCATGTGCCAGTTCCCTCAGGACCCTCAGGTGCATCCCATGGACTTGTGCATGTTCAGATTCCTTAGAGAGTCTCAAACTTGATCTTCTCCTACGGGTGAATGAGGAAGAAAATCAAAACCAAGAAAGCTTTAGCTCAATTTGTCATTGTGAAATTACATCCAAACACAAATTTTAAATCTAAATTAAAAAATCAAAGCAATGCAAGAAGTAAAAATTTATCTGAAGCTCCTTAAAACGTGTGGTGAAGGCATGTGCTAGGTGTACTGAATGTAATAGAAAAAGAGGAACAGATGAGCTGGTAACTGATGCAGAGTAATACTATTTAAAACTAAGCCCCTGTGACCTCAGCAATTTAAAAACTGAGAAACTATTATTGATGGTTAAGGGATATCCATAAGAAGTGGTCAGAAATAATAAAATAAAGATTAAAAGTGGTGTAGGAAACCACACTGGCTTTGGCAGTCTAACTGCAGAGTGTAGAAGTGTCACTCTAATATCTAATCCAGCAAAACTGATGCCAGTGGGAGTTTACTGTGAAGTTCGATGAATACAAAATAAAGTTCAACTAAATCAGTTTAAAATGATGAGTTACTTTTCCTGTCTGTCTCCTCTTTAAATATTTTGTGTTTTGAAAACTGAACTGTGACTCTTTAAGGAGAAGCATCATACTGTCCTCCATATTTCAAGAGAACACCTTTGCATTTCATTAGTGTTCAAAAATGTTGTGTGAAGTATTTAAGTTATATGGATGGATGCCCAGCGTATTCTAAAAACATAAAGCTTTCTACAAAGAGCCATGCATTCAGCAGGTTTTCATAGTTTAAGAAAACCCATGGGTTATTTTCAAATTAGACAAAAGGTGCAAATCAAATGCTGCTTAGAACTGACTTAAAAATGTGTATCAATTTAGACGCATCTGACAACTAGCATTATTTCATAGTATTAAGCTTTACTGGAATATACCCCACTCTAACTGATGTGATTAAATGACAGCTTATTCCCACCTCATGTTAGCAAAAGATGGGGGCTTTAAGATTTATGTGTTTATTGCTGCTTTACAGTTGCAGCTGTAGCATGCAGTACAAATTATATACGAATCTCTCTATTAAAGCATTCTTTCTTGACAGAAAGCAGTATTACCCTCCATATTTATGTTTTGTCCATAAGAAGAAAATAGTAATCCTTTCTGGGCATGAGAAGGCTTATAATTGAGCATGCTTAGGAATCCAAAGCGGTGATGTTTAGGAATTAGTTCTTAAGGTTCACTTCATTATGAAAGCCGTAAAGAGCAAAGACCAACTGTTACTCCAAATAAGTGGTAATATAAAACAGATGTTATAGTACCGGAGAGGGCTATGCTTCAAATTCATTTTAATTACTCGACTGCACCTTCTAATGACAAGTCTTGTTCTCTATTCCTCGTTCGGAGTAGAAGCCATACCACCTCGCCACTTTTGAATGCATCATCAGGATGAAATCTTGCTGGTTTTAAAACCCGTTAGCCTGAGGCCAAATCAATTTTGGCCCATGAGCCTTGAAAAAATGAATGTGTGATGAAACAGTTTTTCACCAACCAACCAACCACAAGATTTTCCCACATAAAGTATGATTTGTTCATTCATCCCAAGTTCTATAGCCTGTGGCACAAGGAGATTAAAACCAAAAAGCACAGAATACTTACAAGTCTTACCCAAAATGAGATCCTTCCTTGCCTGCTTTTGACAATTCCTTTTAGCCCAATTAACTTCATCGCTTCCTTGAATAGATTGACTTTGGCTTGCGATGGGTTGTTTGTAACAGCCCTGGTGCACCTCTCTTTTGCTTTCCAGACCAGCCATCTTTATGGTTGTACAGAAACATTTCAGCCTTTTCCTAGATATTTGAGTTATTTAGGTTAAAATAAAAGGAAACTAGGTCAAGAACATCTGCATTTAAATAACTGAAGTTCTGTGTCCAGCTGACGATGAAAAGTTACTGTGAACATCGGTGGAACTGCTATTACTGCTATTGTTAGGGGCGTCTC
>NW_009611107.1:58994-59350 GCF_000690535.1 Cariama cristata | reverse complement strand
CTTTCCCTGTCAAGGTTAAGATTACTGTTTCATAGGAGAAAACTTTTAAAATATAATATTTTCTTAAAAGCTGTAAATATATTGATTGAAGAAGGAATAACCTGAGTTTATTTTTTTATGAACCAAAAATTATATGATATGTTGGGGTTTTTTACGCCAAAGTCAATTAATTCTCATATGCATCATAATTAAATCCTTAAATTATTTTGTCCCTCAGGGGTCTGTATTGGGGCTGCTACTGTTTAGTATCTTCACCAGTGACATAGACAGTGGGATCAAGTGCACCCTCAGCAAGTTTGCAGATGACACCAAGCTGAGTGGTGTGGTTGACATGCCTGGTGAATGGAATGCCATCC
>NW_009611107.1:0-58792 GCF_000690535.1 Cariama cristata | reverse complement strand
CCAGAAAGCCAACCGTATCCTGGGCTGCATCCAAAGCAGGGTGACCAGCAGGTCCAGGGAGGGGATTCTGCCTCTGCTCTGCTCTGGCGAGACCCCCCTGCAGCACTGCCTTCAGCTCTGGGGTCCTCAGCACAAGGAGGACATGGACCTGTTGGAGCGAGTCCAGAGGAGGCCACGAAGATGATCTGAGGGCTGGAGCACCTCTGCTGTGAGGACAGGCTGAGAGAGTTGGGGTTGTTCAGCCTGGAGAAGAGACGGCTCTGGACAGACCTTAGAGCAGCCTTCCAGTGCCTAAAGGGGCCGAAAAAAAAAAGCTGGGGAGGGGCTTTCTGGCAGGGCTTTTTCCAACAGGACAAGAGGTAATGGTTTTAAACTAAAAGAAGGTAGATTCAGACTAGATACAAGGAAGAAATTTTTTACAGTGACAGTAGGGCTACGCTGACACAGGTTGCCCAGAGAGGTGGTAGATGCCCCATCCCTGGAAACATCCAAGGCGAGGTTGGACGGGGCTCTGAGCAACGTGATGGAGTTGAAGATGTCCCTGCTCATGGCACGGGAGTTGGACCAGATGGCCTTTAAAGGGCCCTGCCAACCCACACTACTCTGTGATTCTATGATATTTAGAAGTGCATAGAAGAATAAAAAGACTTGATAAAATATGATATGTTCAAAGTAGAGCTGATATTTTTTTAATGTTGCAGTGATCTTTGACAAACTAGATTCAGAGATAAACTTTTTTTTAAAGGAAAGCATGAACATATGCAAAAAGGTAACCAAAATCATGAAAACAAGTCTTCAGTTTCACAAAATCAAATGTATATTTTGCTGATTGGGGAAATCAATATTTATATATATACGTAAGCAAATGTAATCTATGTATTTATGCTGGTCTTCATGTTATCTTGCAGAACTATTTCAGCTTTATTCTAGCATTGGAATCCAGTGTATTTCCCATAACTCATTGTAAATCAAGGGATGTTTGTCCATCTGGGAAACAACCGTTCACAGCTGTGGGGCTGTTTTCTGAACTGCGACTCCCACGAGCCATAGCAATAACATCACAAACCCAATGTTTCGGCTTTTCCCTTTATTCACAGAAAGGAAAACATTTTCTGTGGAGCAGATGAAAAGGAAGTGAACCATCCTTTGACAAGCACTAATAACTGACGAATTTCATCATGTTGTAAAGAAAGGAGATAGGGCTTCCAGTCATGAAAGTAGCATTGTGTTTAGCTCCTCTGACTTTCTCGGATACAAATCGATTTCTAGAGAAGCCATGCTGAATTCATTTGCAACAGAGGACTGAAACGTGAGTCAGCAGGTATTACTTCACAGCATACACGGTTGGAACTTGCATTCTAACAGCCAGTAGGTCAATAGCATATTGCAAGCTCCCAGTTGTCTTGGGTGGGATGACGGCAGTCGTTTTTGCTGTTTCTAGGCCACAGATCGTTCCCATTTATGTAAGTTAGAGCAGCGTCCTAGGAGACACTTTGACAGACCGACTGGGCAAAGTGCTCCGTGGCGTGGGCTGTCAAAATGAGCACAGTCCCTGGAGGGCCATAAGGGGGGAAGCCAAGGGTTTCCACAAGCCTTCACTCGGCTGCTCAGAGCTGTTTCTTGTCCTGTTAGAATTAACTGCCCTTGGGTAACTGCGGCCTCTGCAAAGTACAGCACTTGATTCCTACTACCTCTTACCAGAATTCCTGCATTCCCACACTTGGGAGGTTCCCTAAGGATGACTTAAGAAACTGTTTTGTCACTGCAGGGGGACCAAGGCACCCAAAAGGTGAGAGGGAAGATGTGGAGTGTAAAGACACCCTTGTTCTCCCTCCCTCCTTCAACTTCTTGAGGGGAAGGACAGAAATGTGTGTGAATTAACCTTTTTTTCAACTTAAGTATACCTTTCACCTCTTGGCAAGAGAAGTATTTCAGTGAGAATTGATAATAAATGAGGAAGTCTATGCATAAATCATTAAAATTATAAAATATTGCTTTAGTAAAAATGGTTAGGAAGTATGCTAATTTACTTAAGTACAAAATCAGGGCTGTCCTGGCACTATATATAATGATTAAATGCTTGAATTTTACATAAAAGTAGCACTGCTTTAACCCTTTCTATTTTTAGTGGCGAAGGATCTCATATATACCCTCTAGCAAGGAGGACTGTGTGAGGTTTCCACCTCAGGGAGTACATTAGTTAGTTGTTTCAGCCCGGGGAGGAGGAGGAGGAGGAGAACCGTGATGTCCCTAGAGAAGACGTGGTGTGGCTGGCACCAGGCTGTATTTCCAGAGGCGAGCCGGGCTCGCTGAGCCCAGTGGGACCAGCGGCGAGTGTGCGGGGGGTGACCACCCGCGGGGAGAGCCTGCCTTCCTCTGCCTGGCCAGAGCCCATGCGTCAGTGCGGAGGAACCATAGTAGGATCGGGGCTGGAAATGAGAGGAGATACGTAATGAAAAAGTTGAGACTCCCTGTCATCATGTCATTTTAACCTCATTCCATTAGCAAAAATAAAATGTTACTCAAGAGCAACTGTATTTGAAAGGGTATATTTTAAACTCATGTTCCAAATTGCCTGTGAGTTTATAATAAGCTGTACTGGGTTTTACTGGCGTTAACTTTTTGTCACTATGCTTTCTGTACTGATACATTGTGATAATACCGTGTATATTGAGTTAGAGAACTACACTTTACGTGCCTTCAAATTGATGTTAATGTAAATATATTCAACAAGTTAATGAATATTCTATTTCCATTTTGGCTTTTCCTCTTATATTCCAGATCATTGCAGGCATTTAAACAAATTACTTACTGCCCTGCAGACACAGTAGAGGCGATTAAAACAATTGAATAACTTCTTGGAACAGTATGAACATCTTCCCTGCTTTCACACATGGCTCTCAGTAGGGGAAGATGTACAGCTCGTTAGCAAGGAGACAGAGCTAGTGTTTGGTGCAGTGGGGACTGGGGAGCTCATTGCAGTTCTGTGAAGCTTGTAAACGTCAGATCTCAGTTTAGTTGCGGCTATTACACGTCTGTATAAATATTTTCAGGGTGGAAATTCTAGTGGATGACATTTGTAGGCTATGCTGAAAGGCCCTGAGTTATGTCATAAATGAGGGGAAAACCAGTGCTGTATCTCACAGTGTGAACGTTCTCCTTCAGCTCGGCTCCTCTGATGGAAACAACTGTAGGTTAGTTTTCAGAAACAAGCTAGGTGTACACAGAACCCTGCTCTTAGTGCTGCCCTGGTCCTCACTGATGATAACTACTGTAATGTACTTTGATCTGTGAGGTGCTCCTACAGTACCTATATAATTCAACAAAAAAATAGGGCTAAAAGATTTGAGATTTAAAGGTCAGTGGGAGAGTTATGCTGTGAATCTTGGGAGAGGGAGGCGAAGTAGTTTGATTTTAGGGATCACAGAAGTGGGTAAGCTTGAGGGACTGTATGATCAACATTTTATTCAACTTCTTCATAAGTCAATTCCTTCTTGAAAGATCTGCCCGTGCTAAATAAAGCGAGTCTTCCTGACAGGGAATTTCACACAGCCCGGTGAAGGTACCACAAAAAACAAAAAAAGAGAAGGAAAAGAGTAGACCAAATATTCATTCTGGATCCTAAGATGACAGGGCAGCAGACGATCCAATGCTCTGTCATTGGGTTAAAACAGATTGTTGGATTTCTTTCAAACCAGTTTCTAATTTCATTAAAGTAAATTGCGTGTTTCATATTTCTGAGGCAGCCAGCCATTGTTACAGGAGCATAATATAAATTCCTAAAGCCATTGATGATATTTTTCTGGTGCCATCTTAAAAATTGTTTTACTTAATCACCTTCTACTTGTCTGAGGCAAGTGTGGAAGTGGGCTGTATTTGGGAGCACGAAGGAAGTGAAAGTGAGCGAGTAGCTTCAGTGAAAGTTACCTTCTTCCGTGGTTTTGATGAAAGTTCTCTGAAGTTGTCTGGAGCCAGCTGTAAATACACATAAATCTTCCATGCTTTATTTTGAAAATCTTGTCTCTAGTTTTTCCTAAAATGAAATTCTCAAACTTTGCAGGAAAAAAATGTCTTCAGATCAGGTCTGACTCGTGGAACGTCTCAATAGAGTTTAGGTAGGGCAAAATTTGCTATGAGAAGCAACGTAACAAACAAACATTACCAAGTGTTCCTGATTTTCAGGTAGAAGGATAACTAGTTCTTCTTTATTGCTTGAAATAGTTGCAAAGCTCTTTGTCAGCTTATAGCTGACTTCAGTGGTTTGGAGGGAATTAAATTTTTTTGCAACTTCTCTATCTTAAAAAACATAAGACAGTCCCCTTGCATGATTCAAATAACAACTTTACCTGTAAGCTATTCCGCCTGGTTCGTTTTATCAAAAATATTGTGGCTAATAACAATTATTGAAAAAAAAAATCTTCAGATTAAGTACTGAAGTTAGGTTATTTGTCTTTGAAGACGAAAAATTTTTGCTTGTCAAATATTTCGGTCAAAGAACAACAAAACTTGAACAAGATCGTACTCTGCTTCTTGATTAGAGAGAAACATTCAAAACAGTTTAAGAATATTAGGGACTAACCTGTAGCCGGGTGTGATGCTGTGGAGCGCAGGTACGGCGTAACGGTGAGCCCAGCGCTGGTGCCAGGCGCTCCCCCGGGTTTTGGTGAAGAAAAGCGGTTTCGGGTATTTACGGTGCCATCGTGTGGAGATGCTGAGCATTGAAAACCGTGAATTAGACGAGGCTGAGAAGAAGGAGAGGAAATTTGGCCCCCAAAGTAGTGCTGGTAAGCTTGAGCTGTGAACAGGTGCTTGAACTTAAGAAATTATAGCTCATTTCTGAGTTGCCAAACTTCTGATCTGCTTGCCCTCTATAGGTAGCTTCTCATGGCAGTCACGCAATCCACCAGGACTTAGGTGTTTTACTTAAAAAAGAAAACCTGTGAGTTTTTTCTTAAATGGAAAAGAATGTGATTGTATCTTAGCCTAACGTAGCTGAAGAAAAATGATGAGTGAAAGCTAATTTTCACTCCCTGACATAGTTAAATAAATACAAATATAAAAATATTTTCTTCAGAGCCTTCCTGCTTTCCCCTGGCTAAAGCAGTCTTGGGTTAAGGTTATGCAGCAACATACAGGCTGGGAGGCTTTCTGCAAGTATATTAAAAAGACTAGGTCAAATTTGGAGGTATCCAGGCTTATATGGGTGGAGGGAGACAGTTACACTCTTTTGTACATGATCTTAAAAATCAGGAAGACATTTGTCAAATAGCAATTTTAATGTCTTTAATTATTTCCATTTTTGCAAAGAAAAACCATCTGATCCACCTAGGGAGAGACTGAAGTAGGTCACTTCCTTTTTTCCCATAAATTGGAAATGGGATATTATAATAGTTCCAGAACTACCTTTTAATTCTGCATACGTTGGCCTGCACAGATGGCTGTGATTCATCGTGAGAGCCTGTTTATGCTCTTTTATTTAGCTGCATAGGACAAGTTGCTCTTTAACAGTTCTTTTATGAGCACCCCACTGGATACCTCTATGCATGCAGAATGGTGCATCATTTCCTAGACCTTTTTTTTTTCCCCTCCCCGTGGGGCGAAGGAGAAATTGAGCCCCCTAAATCTGCAATAGATGTTTTCTCAGTTTTCTGGTAAGATCATTTCGTTGTCCTAGTCTTTCTTTATGGGACGTAATACTCAATCTTCTGCTGTTTACAGTGAAGAAACCTCTTGGTTGCTACAACTGATGTCTCAACAGCTGGTTATCAGGCTAGGTTTAAGAGTAAGGACTTTGTTTTAAAGTATGCCCACAAGAAGTTTAAACGAGGAATAAATGTGGGATTTTTTTCTTCTCTGTAGCACAGTTAGGCTGATGTTAAAAAGTAACCTCTTACACGGGTTAATTGGAATAATTTCTAGGCATGTATCCTATGATTCCACATTACTGTGGGAAAAAAAAAGCCCTGTTTTTATCCCTACAAATTTAATTTACCTGTAGTCATTTTAAAAGAGTGGTCAGTTATTTAGTTTGTGGATATAGTATGGAAAATTCAATTACTTAGATTTAGCCTGTGTGCAGAATTTGGGTAACTTTGAACAGATTAGCAGGAGATGAAGATTTATGTAAGAGGATGACAGGTGAGAATTTTCTCTGTCTGAATTTTTTATAGAATTTTGATGAAGTGATAGATAGGCCTTGAGTGGACTATATGGGTATTCCTGTACGTGCATATCTCTTACTGCAAATATATGCTTTGCATCACCAATCTCTTTCTCTCCTGGGTGTTAATTTTGGAAGTCATAGCCAGAATGCTGAGATAAGATGTAGTATGGTACATGGTATTAGAAAATTGTTAGTGCCTTGTGAAGGGAGGAATTGTATACAGGAAAAAATAAATGCGGTAGATAAATTGCAAAGTAAACTAGCTAAGAAACTACAAATGATCAGGAAAAGAAAGCAAAATACATGCATTGAATAAACCCAACATTTTTATTTGGGAAGGATCCTTTACAAGTAGGTAATAAGTTATAATTAGGCTACATCTTAAAATCCTGAACCTGCCAGTTTTTTTCCCCAGTACGTATTATTCTTGCATAAAAAGAGAAATGATCATTGAGTCCAATGGGCCTCTTAGAAGTTATGTAGAAAATTTATTGTGACATTACCTCTTAGCCTTGGGTAACAAGAAGAATTGGGAATCTGGGGAATTGTAGTACATCACTGCATTGTAGTACAGATATTTACTGAGCTGTGTGACTTTACAGTTTGCAGTGTTAGTATTCTGGTAAAAATACAGGATTTGTAATGGAAGGCTTTGTAGTCAGCTGAAAGTGGAGAATGCACTACAAACATTGTGTTTTCTGGCACTCTGAGACTGAAGGAGGGAAGGCAGTTTCCTTTTGACCTTAATTTGTGTGCTGATAAAATTAACTTTGCGCAGAAAAATGCTTTACTTTTCAAATGAGATTTGTGTACTCAGATTTGCGTTGGCAACCTAGTTACAAGTGCAGTGATGACACACCACCAAACCTTTCTGAAAATATCCAGTCAAATTTCAGTTCAAGTCAGTGTATCTTTCAAACCATAGAAGAAAGCTTTAGTAGCTTTTTTGATGTTGTCTTGAAGCTGATAGAGTCCTTGAAGAAATACAGGGGGGAGGAGGGAAGATTCACTTTTTTCAGGAAATTAATATTAATTTCCTAGAAGGTTGCTGATGCTAAATTATGATTATTTTATCAGTGCTTTTGATTATACTTGTGAACAGCTGCTGGTAGTAAAGCTCATAATCTAAATGCTTTATAAACTGTCAGCTTTACTGAATGTGGGTAGACAAACAGGATCAAAATTGGGAGGCAAAGGTGTTAAGAGATGTTTGATCATTACTGTTACGCTTCGATCTTTATATTGTGTTAGTATGTCCACAGTAGCAGGTAGCTGTGGCATGAACATGTACACAAAGAGATGGTCATGGCCACAGGGTTGGAAGTCCAAAATACCAGAACAGCATGTTAATAAAAAAAAAGATAGGAGGAGAGCCAAGAAAAAGTTAAACAAGTCTGGTTGGTATGACAGCTTATAAAGAAGGTAAATTAATAGTCATATATGTCAACAAGGTTTGCAGACTTCACAGCTTAAAAAAAAAAGAAGAAGATAAATGTTACACATTTCAGAATATCTATTTCAAACTTTCTCTTTTTTTTGAGGGGAAGGAAAAAGAAAAAAAAACGCACAACTTGTTGAGTACATAAGCTAAACAAATACCTACTTAAAAGAAGATTTATAGTTCAAATGAAAATTGGAACCGAGCAGCCTACCAGGAGCTGGCAGGAAGGGATATCACAGTCCTGCCTGGTGAAAGAAAGGACAGAGTTGCTGCTGAAGGATATGGGACTGTTCTGGGCTCAGAGCACAAAGAGGTCAGAGATTATAGAAATGCATACTGTGATAAACAGAAATTTTTACAACACTGATGCTCTTGATAAGGGATACGTAACAGTAAAATCTACTTGTGAAGTAAGATGAACCCGAGTGTCTTGTGTCAAGTGATCACAGTAAGAGCCAAGAACTGATGTGGGATTTTCCCTTTCCTTTAAGGCAAGTCAAGGGAGAAGGTGAAATATTAGTGGGTGAGGGTGTCTGGCATTATTGTTATCTTAACTGCTCTTATTTGCTTATGTGGCACAGTGTGAGTGCATGAGTGCGTTGTCTGACAGCACAGATTATGTACGGCTTGCCTTGTAGAAATAGGTTGTCTGTGTGGGTAAGAAGAGAGCAATAAGAAGGCTTTTATCCAACATTATTTTTCAGTTGAAAACCGGTTCTAGGTAAATTTACCAACCCTGTTGAGTGCTGAAGCCTGTAGACTGATTTTGTACATTACTGGAAATTAAGGAGTGAGACAATAAAATTTATTAAAAAAAATCCTTGTTACATAACATTTCTTTCAGTACCATTCTTTTTAGCTGGGCTTTCTTTTCATGGAAATACCATTTTATAGGCATTCCATCCTTACTGGAGTTAAGTTCTCATCTGTATACCCTAAATAAAAAAAAATAATTCTCAGGTTTGACAGAGGGGGATTTAGAAGGAGTGCTCTATTCCTTATAATTCTCTACTTGTCTTCTTATCATAAAACAGCATTTCATTGTGTCTTTTGGGGTTTTTTTTTAAGTCTCAAGAGGCTGTTACCAAGTTACAAATGTCTTCCCATATTTGTCATAATAAAAAATACGGTATCAAAAGCAATGAGAACTTCCAGTCATTTTGTAACACCGTTCATGTCATGGCCATCTTTGTGGCCTCCTCTGGACTCGCTCCAACAGGTCCATGTCCTTCTTGTGCTGAGGACCCCAGAGCTGAAGGCAGTACTGCAGGGGGGTCTCACCAGAGCGGAGCAGAGGGGCAGAATCCCCTCCCTGGTCCTGCTGGTCACGCTGCTTGGGATGCAGCCCAGGACACGGTTGGCTTTCTGGGCTGCCAGCGCACATGGCCGGGTCATGTTGAGCTTCTCATCAACCAGCACCCCCAAGTCCTTCTCCTCAGGGCTGCTCTCAATCCATTCTCTGCCCAGCCTGTATTTGTGCTTGGGGTTGCCCCGACCCATGCGCAGGACCTTGCACTTGACCTTGTAGAACTTCGTGAGGTTCGCAGGGGCCCATCTCTCCAGCCTGTCCAGGTCCCTTTGGATGTCATTCCTTCCTTTAGCGTTAACATTATTATTACTGAAAGCAATAAATGAGCAGCAATTGCTCCAGACTCAAATGATCTGATTGTAACCTCTGTGCTTCTGCGTAGAATGAGTGCAAAGCACTTCATGTCAGCACGCTATAGCAGTTATCCTGTCCAGCATATTGAAAACAAACAAAGAGTCAAGGGATCAGTGGTGAGAACAGGTCCAGAAAACAAGAAACGGGCCTTCACAACTTCTTGTAAACTTGGCCTTTTGCAGTGAACTTCATTTCCCAGCAAGAGCATCTTGCTGAAGAATTGCATGTTGTATTGACATTGGTATAAAACAGGTTAGAGAGAAGCTTTATGCATAATTTAAATTACTCTCTTAGAGAAAATGTAACTGAACTGATGGATTCAGAGAAAAATATCTATACGTGGTGGCAAAGAGATATCTACTGTAACTACTTACCTGAAATATCTTTTCCCAGCGGTCCAATTAACTTTATAGTGTGGCTCTAAGACTCAATTTTTTTCCCCATCAGAAAACAAGCTTTTATCCTCTGAATTATACAGTGACCTTGTTTATATCATAAACTCCAAAATAAGGTGACAATTCTGTCATGTATTTCATGTAAAACATTTCAAAGAAGAAACTTATGCTATGAAATAAAGCAGAGGCTTTTAGATAATATATATTGCATGTTTGGTGTTTTTCAAAAAGTGACTAATAATGTGTTAATTTCCTTGAACTCACATGTTTTGAGGGAAGATACTTCAGTGAAGAGGCTATAAAATGCAAATGTAAAATTAATTTGTTTTGCAGATACCTATTTTTGGAAAGCAGAGCAGCCTCTGCAATTACTTCTCTCTAAATAAAATAAAAAAATCCTGCCATCTCTATGGAACGTTATATGATTTCCCGCAGAGCCATTTGTTTTGAGGCAGCATGAATGCCTGAATGCAGCAAAATAAACCAAAAAAGTTTTTTGTGATGGCTAAGTACTTTAGTAATTGTGTAAGGCCAGTTCATGTTAGTATTTCAGCGTGGAGTTTTTCACTGTACTCAAAATCAGTGGTGTTTGAATATTGTTTTGAGGCAGCATGAATGCCTGAATGCAGCAAAATAAACCAAAAAAGTTTTTTGTGATGGCTAAGTACTTTAGTAATTGTGTAAGGCCAGTTCATGTTAGTATTTCAGCGTGGAGTTTTCACTGTACTCAAAATCATTGGCGTTTGAATAGGTTGGGAGGCAGGCTGGGATAATGGAAAGTTTCCCGACAGACTCATCAGCGAACTATCTGGCATCACTGTTGGGGAACAGTTATCGGAAACCCCCTTTGGGGTACTGGTCGAGTCAAGTACATCCTTATTTGCCTTGATGTCAGGTTGCTTAAAAGTAGACATTGTAGCTGCTTTGGGATAATGCGAAGCTTAAGCAGACCTAGAACCGGCTGCAAAATTCAAAACCCCTTGAGAAGACCAGCATGGCAGGATTTCCAACTAATTTATACTCAGAGAACGTTATCTCTGAGAAAGAGATGATCCAACTACCTCTACAGGTCACAAATCAATTACAAATTAAATATAGTGCATAAAATGAGATGTCTTTCGGCTTATGTAATTTTTCTTCAGAAGGTCTTGAACCAGAACCGTTTGTCTAGGGGAAGCCATGTATGACATCCCTGTGAGAAGTCCAAAGCTTAATTTGTGACTCTTGAAGCAAAACACAGAGCTGGATCTGACAACAGTCAGGTGCTTACCAGTTAGCTTTTGCAGTCTTGTCGATGGCTTTGCCTTAGAGTGAAGTCAAATACTGACCGTTAAGTATTTGGAGTTCTTATACAGCACCTAAGATTTGCAACCTGCAGTGGTTCTTTCCAACCACTGAGTAGGCACCACCATTTTTCTCTTTAAAATGCTGCATACTGTGGTCTTGCAAATATTGAAGATGGGCTTTTGTGTGTTCTACTGGTAATTTTCCCCCTGACACTTACACTGTAGGAGTGTCTAAACTGAATAAAATTTATTTTATGACAGAGTAACAATATAAAAGTCACAGGTTTTTTTATTGGCTGTAATGTTTGCATACAAGGTGTTGTATATTGGAAAAAAGTTATTGCACTCCATGCCAACAATCCATCTGTTAAACAGTAAGACGCTATTACGAAGGCTTTATTATGTGATCTTGCACACCACCCAGAGAGAGACTTGTTGAGGTTTCAACAAATAATACAGGCATGGTGAGTTGTTAAAAGAAACTAAGGAGATTAAAATGACAGTTTGCTCAGCATAACTCCACTTAAGATTTATGTTCAAGGAACCACTGGTAACTCTACTAGAAAAGATCCTGTCAATTTTGCAGGAATATATTACTTTGGTATTAATTTTTAATACTTTTGGCAAACACCATGGGGCTTCAACATAAAGGACGGTACAAATTCAATACCACACTTGTGTCATTTGAATTATATTGGTATCCGTGGATGGAAACTATAATCACATTAAAATGTATTCACAGTAATTTCATAAAAGTAATCAGGTCTTGCTGTAGGAAAAAGCCCTTCTGCTATAGGACACAAAAAGATTTTTAGAAACACCTTGAGTTATTTGTAGTTATTTTATCAACACAGTGGATTTGCTGAAGTTATTCACAGTGATCTATTCAATACCTCTAATTCATTTGAATATTGTCAGTGTAAAAGCTTTGCTTTTATCCAGCATTCCTTGCTTCTTTACTTGAACTCAGTACAAAAGATACCGTCACTCTGAAACAGAAAAACCCTGTAACAAGTTGAAAGATTTAAATATTATTATGAAATACTGCGTTTGTTTGTTTTTGTAAAATATGTCACGACTGAATTTGAAGATATTGTGATACCTGGTTCATGGGAAATACGTGTCCTGATGGCTGAGGTGAATTGCAGTTGTTTGGGTTTGTTCGGGCTGCCTGCAGATCCCACCGGGCTGTCGCCGCCCTCCACGTGTAGCTGGCTCAGAACAGCCCTCAGCCGAGAGAGGAAGAGGCACTTGAGGAAGGCAATATAAAATGCACGACTATTGTTATTTTTAATTGAAGGCTGCCTGTCATGATACTTTTTTCCCTGGCTTAAGGAATTGCATGAATTTTCTGGGTTTTCCAGTAAAAAAAGTTTGGGGAACATCTAAGGACTTGTCAGTGCTCACATGAATTTCTTCTTTTCGTAATCAGTCTGGAGCAAGACTAAGGTAAGAGCTACAGTCGGAGCTGTGGAGGTGACCAGGCACTAGTGCAGATAAAGCACAACGGTATTTGCGTGGCCTAGGCCTGGCTGAAAGATTCAGCACGTGATCTTGTTTGACTTGTACAAGAAAAAGAAAAACAAGGTCAATAACAATTTTTAAACACTTACCTAAAAAGCATTTTGAGTTTGAAAGTTTTTAAGACTAGGGTAGACTTGTGAAAAATCATTACATTTGTGATATTAAGGTGATGCCAGTGCTTTAAGGCTCTTGGGGAAAATGTTTAATAGGGAATTATTTTCAAATGTTCTTCTGTAAATTGCCTGGTACGTACTTATCTTTTGAAGAGTTGCTGCATCGTTTGGAGTCTAATTTTAATCACCGAAGGATGAAATGGGAGAATTTTAATCCTGCTTTAAGTGCTCCTCTCAATACAGCATTAACTGTGGTGTTGCTACTGGTACCTCTGTAATATATCTGACAAAAGCTGCTTGGACAAGTTGAACGAATCAGTCATTTCAAACTCAGTGCACTTTTTCTTCCTTTTTTTGACCATGTTTTTGTAGACTTTATGAGAATCCTGTGGATTTTTGATGACTGTGATTAAAGCTAGTAGTACAAAATGAAGCACAGTTTAAATACAATAGAAGGAAGAAAAGTAGAGAAAGGCAAGGATGTGGTTATGTTATGTATGTACTTATGTAATCATAATCCAAGCCATAAACCCAATATATGTATGTGAAACAGCACCAAGAAAGGAAAAGATTACATACAAGTAGGTGTTTTCCATGTCATGATCTTGGGTTTTTTTAAAATTTCTGAATCTCAGACCAGGCGATTGGTTTTTTTTGTCTATGTGTGTGATTGATTGTTTGTCTTTCTGAAAAGAGTTTTCCTTGTTCCTTTTTGAACAAGGAGGGAAGAAGGCCTTCTTTGGAATTAGGAAGTAAATAGAGGAAAATAGAAAAACTCTGCTAGCTTTAATGTTCCTTGTTACCAGACTAGAAGCATCCTTAACACTCTTTAAGCTATCTCATACATATACTTACACTTACATAGACACAATGAATATGTATGCTAAAGAAAAATAAGAAAGACTTCTAACATCCACCTGCAAATTTAAGGTGTTTGAAACCTTAAAATGAATTCTTTTTTTTACACAATTCTTTTTTTCACAAATGAGGTCTTTAAGACGTATGATAGATAAATCTGAAGTCTCCTGCACTGAATTTTTCTGAATATGTAATTATATGGAGCTTAGAGGGGAAAAAAGAGCTCTATTATGAAAGTATGGACAACTCATGCTGATATAAGGGGTTTTATTGCGGCAACAACAAATGGTTCTCAGGTAGGGATTAATTCCTCTGTATGTTTCCTGTCTAAATAACTACTGACATCTAAGGCATTGAAAGATTTTGAGAGCCTCTATGCTGCATGATGCTGGCTCATTTGTGCCTATTCTGGCAAAAGCTTCGGGAAATGGGGCTCCTCACTGACGTATGGGAAGGCATACTGGATTACGGAGTGGGGCTCAGCGAGCCAAAGATGCAATAAAGGAAGGTCGCCTTCTGCCCGTCACATTTAAACTGCAGATACCATTCACAACCACGCTCCCTGTGTTCCTGTGCTTTACCACATGAAATCTCCTTCGCAGCTTCTTACCTGCTGGGAATGGTAGAAGGGAGGGTGGAAAAGCACGAAAGAAAAAGAAACTGAGTCTGTTGGGTCTCAGCTTTGCAGATGTTTGACATCTGAATAACCCTCCGCGTGTGGGAGGTCTTATTAACTTTAGCCATTCAAATTCTTTGAAATAAGCTTTTGTGTAAGTATTTCAGGACCAAAGTTTTCATATCTGGAGAAGACCTGCCAGGAGCCTGGCAGTTAGCGCAAAGTGCACTCGCTGACAGCTGTGCGTCCATCTCTTCCTCCTCCTCCTCGGCAGGTTCGCATCCCGCTGGGAGAGGCCTTAGCAAACACTTAAAGCGGCAAAACCAGACTACAAACATTAATAAAAATGTATATAACTGTGAACAGAACTCAACAAGGAGAAATACACTCTCTGGTGAACTGAAAGAAATTTAGAGAGTAAAATAGAAATGAAAACCAAATACTTTGTGTGCCTCCTGAACTCTCGCCACCAGCATAGTACAGTTGAAGTGGGAGTAGACTGGTTTTTTCCCTGCCTGAGTATCAGCATTGCACAGTGCCTCATCTAATACCTAAAATGTCTTCTTAGGACATGTGGGAAAGAAACAAGATCAGGATTATTTCAAGAAATAGATGTTTCACTGATTTGTTTTACTAGATTTATAAACCAATACTTAGGGTATTTAAACATTAATTCACCTGTTCTCTATAGAAATTCCCTTACTACCCTCTGAGAATCCTGATACATACATGCAGTACTTGATCAGATGCTTGGGAGAAGAAAAATGGGACTTTTTGTGTAAACTCATATACATCATTCACAGCTTTGCCTTGCAGTACTGCATGTTTTCTTTTTTCTTTTATTTTTTTTAAAGAGCACATTAAATATTCTGGTTAGTGATTTTGAATAATTTAATAGGAGAGAGGTACTGCTTTTTCAAGATAAATCAGGAGGGCAAGAAACATTTTTGACAGCTTGTCATCTGAAATTACGAAAATTGAGCTAATTGTTCCTGTGTAAAAGGGGAACTGAATACAGATAAAAGCTTGTTTACATGCATTGTTAATTTTTTTGTTGTTTAGAAGCTAAGTAGCCCAAGCTGTAAGTGGTCACTTATCTATCAGTAAAAAGCTACTGAAACGGAAGGGTTAGAAATGCTCAGTTTAGTGATTTCTGAACCCACAGAAGACAAATGGAGTAACAAGGTAAGTGTCGGTAATAAGGAAAAGTTACGAGGTTTTGAGTCCTTTTATCAGTCCCCCTAAACCACTGTACCTGTGAAGTGCAACCTCTCTGCCACAGGAGAGAAAGTATGCTTTGGTATTGCCGCTCCTTTGTGATACTTCATTTGCTATACATTTAATATATTGCTATTGTTATTTTTTAATATTCAATATTTTAATTAATATTGCAATATTCACATACATTGGAGCAATGTTGTTTTGTAAAGGCTATTATACTTTTTTGTGTCTTGGTTAACGGTATGTTTGATTGTCACTGGGCTGGATGCCTGGAGGTGACCAACAGGAAGAATTGATTTTATACCAGAACTGAAATATGTATGGATATGACAATTTCTGCTGTGTGAAGTAATAAACATCAGTACACGTACAGGTTTTGTTCATTCCCAGCAACGTCTTTGATAGCAACTTACAAACTAATGAAGGTGCAGTGACTTGTCAAGACAAAAGAGCAGCAGTAGCTCACAAATAACCTAATTGTTTCTCTTTTGAAGTCATATAGGTACCAGAGTGATTTCAACAGTGCATCATTCATGCTTTAGCCAATTTTTATTTTTAAAACCAGCCTGGTTTTACACTCAAAATCTTTCTGCCTGCTGCACTGATCTGTTACACTCAGTCCTGTTATGGGCAAAAAGGGGGACTACTCATCATATGTAAGCCAAGAACAAAGCCAAGAAGAGTTAAAATCTTAACCATCAGATCTTAAAATTAAGGAATTATTTTTAGTCCATATCTGATTATTACAAAAAAGTGGAGGGAAAAAAAAGAATAATACTAGTACAGGAAAAAAGAAATTGTAGCAGAATTTAAACACTGTAGTTAAAATGGCTACGCACACGTTCTTGCATCTGTGCCTTTCCCTGCTTTTGTGCTCATCCTTCCACTGCTCCTCTGAGTTGTAAGGCCATTGACTTCAGTGCGAGTGGAGAGGTAGAGGAGTTTTGTTCAGTCACTGTTTGGTACTGAGGAGATGCCCATTCTTTTGGGATCACATTAGGAAAGGCACCGACACTCAAACTAGTTAACTGATTTATTGTATGAAGAATAGAAGTGATAGAAAAGGGAGAGCGATCTCGCATGCCTTCTGCTGCTGGGAACCTGCAGCATTGAATGAGCCCCTCCTCATTGATCGCATCTCTTTGTTGAGCTCTATAAAAATACACTTAATAGTACTTCATATAATCGGATGGCGTTAAACAAACGTAAAATAAATTATACAATTGCCACTTTACCCTTAGGAAAACTGCTGTTACTGCTAAACAGATGAAAGCAAAGCTCCAGGCAGGCCATGAGAAGCCCAAACAAAAGCTGGAAAGTCCTGAGATCTTGCAGAACTAGCAGAAAGCTTGTGACCTTTTACTAACAATAGCAATATTGTGCTATTTACCTATCTTCTACCAACCTGCTAGTCTTCAGTGAAACGACTGGCTTAGTAGATGAAGGGGAGAGCAGTTGATGTTCTTTATCTTGCCATGGGTGAGGCTTTCAGGACTCCCATAACATCCTTGTAGACAAGCTGACCAAACCAGGACTATATAAGTGTGGTGAACTGAAAACTGGCTGAACTACTGCGTTCCAAGGTTGTGACTGACAGTGCGAAGTCCAGTTGGAGGCCAGTCACTGGTGGTGTACTCCAGGGGTCAGTACTGGGGCCAGTACTACTCAATATCTTCATTAGTGACCTGGATGAGGGCTCAGAGTGCACCTTCAGCGAGTTTGCAGACAACACAAAATTTTTTGTTGATCTGGATTTACACATTTGGAGCAGGTATTTGGCCCTCAGCACAGGAAAGACATGGACCTGTTGGAGCGGGTCCAGAGGAGGCCACAAAAATGGTCACAAAGTTGGAGCACCTCTCCTATGAGGACAGGCTGAGAGAATTGGGGTTGTTCAGCCTGGAGAAGAGAAGGCTCCAGGGAGACCTCATAGCAGCCTTCCAGTACCTAAAGGGAGATTATAAGAAAGATGAGGACAACCTTTCTAGCAGGACCTGTTGCGACAGGACAAGGGGTAATGGTTTTAAACTAAAAGAGGGTAGATTCAGACTAGATACAAGGAAGAAATTGTTTACAGTGACAGCAGGGAAACCCTGGCACAGGTTGCCCAGAGAGGTGGTAGATGCCCCATCCCTGGAAACATCCAAGGTCAGGTTGGACGGGGCTCTCAGCAACCTGATCGAGTTGAAGATGTCTCTGCTCATGGCAGGGGGGCTGGACCAGATGGCCTTTAAAGGGCCCTGCCAACCCAAACCATTCTGTGATTCTATGATTCTAATTAATATCTCCCATTCATTTTCATTAATTACTGTTTTGTACTTTGGGTACAGATGAGATTGATCGAATGGTAAATAATGCTTCCATCTTAAAAAATGTATGTAGCATCTTTACTCCTCGAGAAAGAGAGTGTCACACATTTGAAGTACTCCTTTTCATCAATACAAGCACTGCATCACATTTATAAAAAGCATGTATAAAGTGCTGAACTGATCTAGCTATCAAAGTGAAGATCCAGTTGAAAACTGTGAAGACCTTTAAAAGACTTGATAGTGCTGAGATCCCATTTCTGATTGTCACCGTGGGTAACAGGAAACTGCCTGTGACACTTTACTCACGGTTATCTTTAGCTTCTGAATTCGTGTGAGCTAACGACCCTTGTAAAATGGTCAGTGAGATACAGTGAGGTAGTTTGTGTGTCTGTGAAAGGGTGATTTTTTGATTTCACCATCCTGTAGCTTTGTGTGTCTGTGAAAGGGTGATTTTTTGCTTTCACCATCCTATAGTTTGTCTTCTAATTATTATTATTATTAATGGGTACTAAAATTAGCGGGTAGCATCCAGAATCTCTAATTAATTATGTTACATTGATCTACAGGTGGGCGAAAGATAAACTTTTCCTGCAGCTAAAAGGGGCAAGGTACTGGGATTGTCTTGCAGAAACTTTCAGAATTTACAGTAATCACACGTTTGTTCTGTTGTAGTTTTTATGCTATTGAGAGTATTGTTTTGTGTTTGTTGGTTTTTTTAAGATCAACTCTTTCATTAATTTAAGTTTCCAAAACCAAAACACAAAAGCTGTTATCTTTGCAAGCTTCAGACTGCATCATCTGAAAGGTTTGGTGAACGGAAAAACCAGACAGGTATTTGAAGTAGCACCTCTTGGCTTTCTTTGAGACTCAGCTGTCCAGGTAACTCTTGTTCAGGAGTGATAGCTTGGCTGGTGTCCAGCAGTTTAATTAGTACTTCCTTACCTAATCTCTTATAGCAGATAATATTGTTACTGAATTCAGAGACTCTGAAAATCCCGTATCTGACAGAGCACACTTAGTAATGAAAATCGCTATGTTTTTACATGGTATTTGTCTTAGCAAGAACGCCGACTAGAGCACATACATTTTTCGCTAGCTTGAAAACACGCAGTTCAGAGGTGCCATCCCTGAGTTGTTCACTCTTCAGAAAACCAGAACTGAGCAGGAATTAAAATTGAATGAAAACTGGAGGGGGAGTTGCAGAGAAGGACAAAGTGTACAACAGAGCATCGTTTTCTAGACAGATGTTAATTTGTTTCTCGCTGGGTGAAACCGATATGCTGTAATGTATTTGTGTGTGGATTCTGAAATGTTTTGGAGCAGAGTATCTGTGGAGCACTGAGGGTTGACTTCAGCCCCTGGGTTGGTTCAGTTGCTGGATTTCTTCACACAGGTTAGCTAGCTTGACTCCTGCTTAACAGCTGCTGAGAGCTGATTTTTGGAGACTCATTCTCATGGGGGGGAGTCATTTCATGTTTTGCTGAATGGAGAGGAAACATGCTCAACCAGTGGTTCTCAGAAGCAATGCCACCTTGATTTTGGCTTTCCCTTCAACCCTCCTCTTGGCAGGGGTGCAGGGGTGCAGGGAAAGGGATGAGGAACTGTATTGTTAGTATGTATGAGCCACAAAACTGAAAACCAGATATGATTTTCTTTCACTGGGAAACTGGGGATTACTCCGTCCTTTTAGCAAAAAGGAAGTGTCCATTTGTGAACATGGATATGGGCTCTGCTATACAAGTGTTGACCCTCTGTCTTAGAAATGGAAGTGGTTATTATCTGTGGCTACGCAGCACAACCGTCCTTTGTGTTTTCCCACCTTTGTTGCAGGACCTATCACAATTCATAATGTAGTATCATTGGATGAACTGGCAACGAGCTTGGTTTTGATTCATCTGTTGTGTTGTAACTTGTCTTTGTTCGTTAGCATCTACGCAGGCAGGTGATCTGTCCCTGCCGCAGAGGTGCCCAGGAGAGTAGGGGCGGGTGCTGCTCTTGCCACCCCAAGGTGAGGTCTCTCCTCCCAGGATTCAGTGCTCAGGGTCTCCATCTGCATACACAGGCAATTTAGCCACCCCCTAATTTTAGATGTTTAATTTTCACATTCCAGGTTGCCCCCCTCGCAGATCTTCCTCTATTGAGGAGACAGGAAACCAAGTTTCTGTTGGGAACTCAGATACCTAAAGGAGACAGTCTGAGTATTCCCCAAAGTGTTACTTTTCCATAGGTTTTACAATATATGAATTGGATCATTCTTAAGAATCATCTCTCGGTAAAATGAAGGAAATATTCTGCTTATGACATTGTTTTCTCTCTCTTACAAAAGCATCTCTCCAGTCTTTCAAATTGCTCTGTTGAGATCCGCTGCTTCTGTATGTATACTTTTGCAATATGTCTAAAATGTCAATAATATATCGTAATGACCAAACAGAGAATGAAAAGGGTATGTAATTGTTCTCTTGGAGTAATCTCAAATTCTGCCAGGCAGTGTATCAAGTTTTCAGTTATGAATCTGTAGTTGTGAATCTGTTTAGTTAGGAACACAAGGGGAAAATGAAGCAGAGGAGACATAATAACATTTTTTTCTGTGGACTGTACGGACTGTAGGATGAACTTGAATTGCTTTAATCAAACTGGAGAAAGGCGTAAAGGAAATAACTGAATATAGTCTGATGTGACCATACTGAGGATTGATAAAGATACTGATAAAGATTTCTTTAAGGATTTATTAAAATTGATAAGGTTGCGTTTTTCTTCTGACCAAGCTAGACCCATCTGGTAGAGGCCAACTTGTAGCATCAGTAGCTGAAGCAGTTATTTTCAGTGCTGCTGTTTTGTAATTTTGTCTTTAAAGTACACTTGTTCCAAGATTTTTAATGTATCTTCCAAAGATAAAACATTCCTTTGTTAATGTAATTTTATGCTACAAATACGCTTCTTGGTACTACTAGTAATATCCCACCTGTTCATAGGGGAACATTCCTTGAACTACAGTGATCAAGATATAGTTTGATGAGTCAAAGTGTTTATTCCCCTCTCTGCATATCAGATAAGCATAAGAGATGCCCATAAGGTGATTGTAGGGCTTTTCCAAATTGCTAGTTACAAATAAGAGAAAATAAATGAGGTGCACTTGCACAAAGAAGTGCAAATACAAACTGACCATAGATAAATGTAAGGTATAAATGAAATTTAGGCCATGAGTTGCAGACAGTTTCTAAACACTGTAGGACAGAGATTATGAAGCAATTTCCAGCAAGAGTTTCAGAAAAAAGCGTTTAAGTGGTCTTGAGATAAGAATTGATATAAGTATCTCTATTTCCTCCATTGATTGAGCTGATAGACAACTAGAACCATTGACCCAGGAGACCTGGCCCAGTCTTGCCATTAAGAACAGTGGGTTATTTTATTAAGGAAGAGAAAAAGTGGGTATTTATTTTTTTCATCTTTCAAAGTCTGTACCTAGTAGGCACCCTTTACAATAGTGTCTGGGAGTAGTTTTACTCTCTGATACAGCTCAATGGATTTAATTTTTGTTTGTGTATACTTCATAGTATCTCTACATGTTCATTTTGGTGAAATGGATCTTACAATGTCAAGAACTGTCTAATAAAAGATAGAAAAATGCATTTATATGCAGATTAAATTAAAAGCTAAGCACCTGTTGACAACTCAAGAAAAAGACTGAAATATTAATTTATGAAATCTTCAATTTCTTATTTATTTTTTGGATGATTTTTCATTATCATATGTTTACTATGTAACTTTTTTAATTTTAACGTTTTAGAGTTTAATTTTGATGTCTTTTATCTGCAGTGGTTAGTTCTTTTACTGTTATGTTATGTAGCCACCTTTTCAATAGGGCCTAGTTCACAAAGGAATTAATAATTCTGTGTGTTTGAATGCCTTGATAGGACCAGATATTCAAATGGGTCTTTTAAACGTGCTTTCCACAATAGATCTTCAGGATGTTTCAAGCTGGAAACAAAATATCTGGCACATAACGTTGTTAGTTCTAGAAACTTTTCTGTTTCCTTGTCAAAATATTTATTTGTATCATAATAGGAATTATTTGATATTCTAAAGAAAATTTTTCATTGCAGACAATACTTAGTAACTTTGTACTGCTGTGTTGGATATCTGGGGGAAAGGAAAGAAAACAAGCGTAAGAATCGCTTAAAAAGAAAGTGGAGAAGTCAAAGATTAAGTGAAAACCTTGTACATTAATTAATTTTCTTGTCAAGCTGGAAATTTCTGATATGCCTGGAAAAGAAAGAACAACAGAAAAACATTATATTTCCTGAACCTTTTTGCCAAAGTGAAACCCCACTCTCTGGTGAGCGTGTCTGGCACTTGGTAATTTGCCCTTTTCTGACAGTTTTACTATTCTTGGCTGCAGCGGGCTCCTCTCTTTTTTAGACAAATACATCTTTTAATACATTTGTCAGCTGGCTGGGCTGTAGTTCGTCTGTTGTGCTGTTCCCCTCCAGCAACACTAGAACAGGCAGAATGTAAGGCAGCAGAGGAGAGATGTATACCTGGCATCTCCGTAACGAATTGGATGCAAAACCGGAATGTCCTCTTTCCCACTGGTCAGAAACCACGCCCGATAGAGACAGGACAGCCCTGTCAGAAGCCGTGAGCCGAGAGGGAAGGAAAAGGACATTTCTTGGGAGGCCAAAAAGTTTCTTGTGCACTCCACATGCAGGTAGTCCAGTGACTTCTGATTGAGTGTTGGGTCAGCAAACTTCTTTATAGAGAAGCTCTCTGGTGAAAGGAAAGCGGGAATTTTTACTGGATAAGGCAAGTCCAGAGGCTCGTAATACAATTTTGTGAAGGAGAGTTCATTTTAAAATCTGGATCAGTTATGAATATCAATGTTTGACCGTCACAAACAAACGAGGAAGAATTCAAGTCTAGTAAATGTTTCAGGTCAAGCACTGATATTTTGTATTAAAGTCTATGTTGTTGTGCAATATTATGAATACAAAATATAACAATTACAAAAGGAAAAGTGAAAATATTTTTGAGTTTAATGTTCAATATTGTCCACTTGTTTTCTTTTCCAACTTTCTTTCAAAAAATAATTTTGAGAAGGATTGACCCAATTTTGCAGGCACCCTAATTTCAGTGAATTCAACAGACAATTCTGCTGATGCTTCTGCAGTTATCTCTTCTTCAAAAAGCTGAAGATACAAGCTAGTCACAGAGATAGGGTGAGATGCTGAGTAGTAGAAAAGAGAAAAGAAGCTCCTAGGTTTCTAATTCCCCTTTTATGTGGGGGTTATAATGCATAAATGGAATAAAATATTCTTTGAAATGTGACGTCTCTGTATTGTGGCTATATACATGTATATATAATGTAAGTTTGAACTGTGTGATTATTGTGATTTTGAGAAGAAAAAGAGCAGGCATCTAGAAGGTGAAAGAGAAATCCAGAAGTGATCAGTTTAGGATTATATTTTTTTCTCTGAGAGATAGTATTTTCCAGGGGGAAAAAAAAAAAAAAAAAAGAATTCTGCTCTGAAGATAGTGTGTTAACTCTGGAAAAGAGATTCAGTGAATGAAGTGTGATATGGAAGGATTTTAATCCCAGTTTCAGTGCAAATTTCAATGTGGCCTTAACTATGGAGTTACTAATAACATTTTCGTAATAATAAAAAAGTCATATCGTCTAGAGTTCGTATGTAACCATGTAAAGTGTTCCAAATTAATTACGAGACCTGGATTTTAATTCTGATTATTCAGTTCGTACAATTAAAAGTAGCCTTGCCTTGTTTCTTCTGTCACCATTTACAAAATAATTTCTGAGGAAACAGAAAACAAGACTCCTGAGGATGAAGGCTGTGAGAATCTTGGGATTAATACTTATGTGCCTCATCCCATTTGTTTGCTGTATTACATGTGTGAAATAATACACCATATGCCATACAGTGAGGTTTAATCCCATCAAATTTCACACATACTACACAAGGGACGTGTTTTAGTTTTGGTTTTATTTCCTTGCCTACCCTCTTGGTTAGTGACACATTAAAGAACTGATTTGCAATTGCCGTTTCAGAAGGCATATAACTTTACCTTAGATTTTCTCTATTCTGTCTTACTGTTTGTAGCTCTGGGTATCATAAAATGAATTTTTCTAAATGGAAATAGTCCTTTAGAAAAATGTTGGCCTATATTTCAGAAGTTGGCTGAAAGAGATTGGTATCAAAATCTTCCACATCAGGGTGATTCATATTAATCAGGTCTTTTCTGTAAAGCTGTAATCTTTTTATTCATGCCGGTTGAAGACTTTGCTATGGTTAAGCCACAAACAAAATTAAACCTTTTCCTCAGGTGTGTTTGTTGCCATTAAAGATCAAACCTTACAGAAAGGTGGTAGTTAAACCGCTGGTGACCTGTGTAAGAGCGAAGTTTACTTACAGGCTGCAGCACAGCAGTGTAGAAAACATTGCTCGGCTGGAGACAATTTAACTCTCAAAGGCGAATTTCCCTTGATATTAAGAAGACTGTATTGAGCAGAAGCTTGATAGATACTGTTTCTTAGCCTGTTTACAAACCTAAGTGTAAATTGAGACTGCAAGTGTCAAATGGGAGGCAGTTATGCCTTCTCCTGCTGTTTGGCTGATGTGCTGAAAAATACCCTGTGAACAGCCAACCCGGGCTGCTGGAGCAGCACTAATTTATTGCTATAAAGTGAAATAATTAATGGCACTGGTCACAAAACCCTGGGGGAAGGAGTGTGGAAAAATGAATGAGGGGTTGATGTAACTTCTCTGACTGCTTTTGGAGGCTGAGCTGATACTCGAAAGGGAAGTAGAAATGATGCATTGCTTGGAGACGCCTGCTGAGGCTCATTAGCGCAGAGTTGCTCCCAACCTGAAGTACAAAACTTAACAGCTTGTGCGCTCTGCTCTGCTAACACGGGGCTGTGTCGTGTCCAGACGCCTCAGGCCACGTAAAGTGAGCCAACATCACCCTGCCTTATAAAGCTATGTCAGATTTTCTTTTTCACTCAGAATAGGTATGAATATATACAGGGGAAAAAAAGAGGAAAAAAAGAAAAGAAAACATGTATATGTGTATATTTACATATGTTGTGTTTTTTTCCCTGGCTCCTTAGAGAGTCCTGGTAGACTATTGCTGTATCCCCATCTCAGGCCGTTAACCTGGTGCCTTATCACCCATTGGAGCAACTAGAATGTCCCAAGTGTTTTCATCTGAAGGCACAGAAACAACAAGAAGTCCAAGCAAAATGGGTAAATTGATTATAAAAAAGGATCTTGTGTTCAGGTGAAATTCCCCCCCCCATTTGAACTGCTAGAAATTCAGAAGTGAAAGTTGCAATTTTAGGCTCTTCTATATCTTCTTCTGTCTTCTACCAGAAATTGCAGGCCTCTCCAGAAAGAAAGTGAGAGAGAGACCTTAAGCTTAACACATCATAAAGCAGTCAAACATGTTCATGCATAAACTTAGTGTTGGAACATTTTCTAAATTGATATATATTATTTACCCCAGAAAAGGAAATTTGGGGGATAATATGAACTCTTCCAGGAACTTCACTTGTTTGTTGTTGAATTTATATGAAAAAGATTTGGATGCTGAGGAGAAACAAAACAAAACAACAAGGAGCAGTGTGAGCACTGGTGTTCATAAACATGTGAAACTTTATTAAATCTGTTGTTTTTTCATATATTGTCTTCTCTGCCTTTCAGGATTGATCAGTCTTGGTTCTCTCTGATACTTTTAATATATTCTTTTTTCTACTTAATTCCCCTTAGTTTTATTCCTTTTAGTTTGGGAGAGAAAAAGAGGGAAGCAGTTTCCTTTTTCTGAGAGAAAAAGTCTCTAGTAATTTTTTCCTCTCAGTCTGGACATAGAAACACAAATCCCTCTTTGGCTGTAGAAATGACGGGATCTACGTCTGTTTGTCTACTTCGGTCGTGTCGCCTCTCTTCCAGCATAAATCTGAGCCCATGTTTGTACTTTCCACATGTTGCCTTCCTACGGTGTTAGCAGCAGGCCATGACACCACTCACCCTCAAATTGCACAGCTCCAGTTTGCACTCAGATTTTGGTCTCATCGATATTCCTTACACTGTGCAGCAAAATTCATCATTAATAATTAAATTGTGTATAAATAAGTGTGCGTGTACATGTACAGAGGAGGACAGTCAGGATAGATAGAAGGTGAATTAGTTACTAAATTGAACAATCCCTGAAGAAATTTTAAATAATCACGGATCAAAATCTATTTCAGCTCTGTGACCTTATCATGAAAAATATACTACCGTTTTCTTTACCTTGGTGCATTTGAGGTAGCAAAAAGGCTGCACAGAGATCAGAGAGAGTGAAACATCACTCAATAAATGTTACTCTCAGTGGAATATTTGGGTTATAAGGTGCTCTTACAAGCATTTCTAATTTTATTGAATTCCTTTATAAAAATGTTCATTCCTTCAGTGACTGGAAAGGCCTAGTATGAGTTTGTAAGCCAGTGTCTTTAGTTTAAAACATAGACATTTCTATTTAATTTGTTACACTAGTGGATTTTTGAACATGTTCCAAAAAATTGATCACTTATTAAAAGTGGCTCAGTTTTTCGTGTAACTCAAATATGACCATATGCTACACTATTAACTAAAAGCGTAGAGAGTAAGAAATTTCTTACGATGTTTATCCAGTGCAGTCACGCCTAGTACCTACTCTGGACTTAAGAAACATCTTCATCTTTAGACAGGCATGTGAGTACTAGGCTTAACTGAAAGCACGATTTATTACACTTAGTTTTGTTTATTTTAGGGTGTTTTGCATTTCACAGGAAAAATAATTCTTACTTTAAAGAAAAAAAAGATGGGATGGGGGGTGGGGGTGTGAAATATCAGTACCATCCTATATGATGCTGTAATTCCTAGTCCCGTTGGTCTTGTGTGCCAGGCTTCCTTGGATGATATATCCTGTAAGGATCCATCTAATGACTAAGAAAGGGCAGACTAATGTCTCATACAAAATAGTTACAGCTCAGCTAAGGAATGTCTCTACTCCATGGAAGAGAATGAACCATGAGATTCAATTTACTCAAAGCAAAGGGGTGTCATTCTGAAAATCAGAGTTGTAATTTTTGCTCTGGGAAGCATTCTTAAGGAAAATTTAAGATCTAGGACAGATAAAAGCAATTAAAACACAGGGATTTTGTTGTTGCTGCCTGTTGATGAAGTTAATTATGCTGCATAGCATAAACAAAGATGACAGCAATAATGAAAAGATCCCCCAGCCTTAATCTGAAATTTATGTCTATCTCTGAATTTAGATAGAACTTTATCTATTAATTTAATCTCAGTTTTGGCACATGAGTTAGTATCTGTAGAACTTTACTTTCTCTAGAGATATGTGTGCTTCTTGCCCTATGCTCTTTCTGTCTATGGTTAGCTACCACTGCTTTCCTAGCAAATGCTGTCCCTTCTCCCAGCCAAATTGTTACACTAAGAAAGAAAAACCTTCTCTTTGGCCTCTTGATGATTAGCAACAAATATAGGAAGGTAATGACTACCACGTAAATATTGTACAAATGTTGATTGCATAGGTTAAACACCCAGGAATAAGTCTGAATTTGGAGACCACTGGGCTGAATTCTTTGCTTCCTGCCTTGAGAAATGTCAGTAAGCGTTCAGCGTGCACTTTGCCTGTCCGGCATGCAAACTTATAACTACAGAGACAGTGCAAAATTCTTTTTCTTTTAATATATGTAGATTTCTATTCAGTGGAATTTATGAGGTTTAAGTTTTCAGTGAGTGTCTGCTACATTACGTACCTTTAGAATGAAGAGCAGTTGAAACCTATCTTTTGAAGCTGGTTTGACCCAATCTGTGGTATTTCGTTTTGATGTTGTGCTGGTTTTGGCTTGGATAGAGTTGATTTCCTTCATAGTAGCTAGTATGGGCCTATTGAGACAATTCTTGAAGTAAATCAGCATAAAATTGCATTACATTTTTTTACCTTGGAAGTTGTGATTTGGATGTCCAAAGTCCAAATCCTTTCTCCTGTGCAACTTTCATGCTGAACTCTATGTCTAGTGGTGTAATTCAGTTTTCATCATTCATTAAGAAGTTCTATGACTGCAAAGATTTTGTATGAGATGACCACTAAGTGTGGCTGCCAGGGCAAATCTGAGCCATTGGACCTGATCATGAGTCCCGATGGCACTGTAGGAAAAAGCAGTTCCACTATCAAATAAGTATTCTGTATCTCTTCATTAAACCCGAATGAAAAACTTATTTTATAATATATCAAAAATTTGTCTTTCAGCTGCAGATGACAATTTTTCTGATTGAAAATGTTCTCAGTATTTAATTCAAAAAATATTTCTCTGGTATTCATTGAGTCAGGATGCAAAAATGTATTTGAATATATGAATGTATATTGTTTCCTTTATCTATTAAGTCTTAATTTTGGTTTGCATGTATTCTAGGATATAGCACAAGGAGGGAAAGGGAAGTGCTCTGATGTTTTGATTTCGCCTTTGAAATTCAATGCAGCTAGGCCCATCAGCGTGCTTACCACAAAGGTACCTGAGGAGGCTTTTTATCTGAGTCTTGTGGGATTTGGATTCCTAACTCAATTAAATCCATTCTATGTCTTTAGATTTGCTTCAACCAAAACATTCATGCTAAGCTTTAAAGTAAGCTTTGGTGAAATAAGCAAAGTTTTCTTCTCAAACTCAGATAGTAATGATTTTCATTTCCTTTGCCTAATGAGATTAAAGTACTGAACTACTGTATTACTCTGGTGACCTCTTTCTCTTTGGTAAGCTGTCTCAAGTGTGGCAAATATGTGGCATATGGGAACAGAGGAAATGTCAAACTGGGGAGCAAAGATTTACAAAATTTAATATCTTTGATAAGCTTTAGCTCCTAGACTTAGTATGGACCAAAAAAAAAAAAGGGGGGGGGAGGAGGAAAATGCCAGATGCTATAATAATATGGGTTCTTCTAAAATAGAAAAAAGTGTACAAACAGATTTATAATGACTTTTTGTAATCCATGGAGTGCGGATTTACTGTAGTTAATATTTTCTCTTTAAAGTTCAGTTAATACTGTTGTTTCTTGCTAAGTCTTTCATGAGGTTCATATTGGCTTTAAACTACCATGTTTTGTACTTGGTAACATCTGCAGGAAAAGAACATATATCATAAAAACTTTTTCAATTAAAAATTAATTTCTATTTCATATGATCCTTTGCTTCAAAGTCTGTTTGAAATAAATAGTGTTTCTTTGGGTGTCAACTCTTCTGAAGCACTCGCTGCAATTCTTTTCATTTCTGCACAATCCTAGTCACATAGTGGTGATAATGAAGCTTAAGAAATTCACCAGCTAAGTCACAGCACCAAGGTGTTTGCACTCTCCTATGCGCGTGTCATAATTTGATTAATTTTAATCCACCTGTATTATGAACTAATCTGCTGAATTTTCTCGTATTTACTCCAAGTGGAGAGAGTCTTCACATATTTAGTTATCACAGTTCAGCTAGCATTCAGCAACTTGTTTGTGATAATCAGTAGTTGTGTTCTTTGTAGGAAAAAAGTATAAAGGTATAAAATGCAGCTGCTACTCAAGTGCTACCAAAAGTCCAACATGAAGAAATCCTTGATCTTCCTCATAATCTCCAAAATGAAGCTACTGGAGAACAGAATGTATATTCAGAAGCAGTTTCAATAATAAGAGATTATGGAAGAGATTAAATAATTTGCCATCTGCTATACAACATGATATACCAGTATGGCCCAGAGATTCTCTTTTCTTTGAAATCTTCTTTCTAAAAGACATGGTTACATGTGCTTACTGTAAGTGTAAATGTACAGATGGTCTCTGAGTTGAAAATGAATGATTGAAAGAAGGTAGCACACAGAAGCACACAAAAGATGAGGGACCTGTGTACTGGGTCTGACCAGGATGGAGTTATTTTTATTCATGGCAGCCGGTATGGTGCCACGTTTTGGATTTGTGACTAGGACAGTGCTGATAACACACCAGTGTTTTGACTATTGCTGATCAGCGCTTTCACCACATCAAGGCTTCTCTTTTTCCCGTTCTCCTCCCTAAGGCAAGTAGGCTTGAGAGTGGGGGGCAAGAGTTTGGGAGGGGACGCAGCCGGGACAGCTGACCCGAATTGGCCAAAGGTATATTCCACACCAAATAACATTATATTCCACAATAAAACTGGGGAGGTTTTGGTTTTGAAGGTAGCCGTTGCTCAGAGACTAGCTGTGCATTTGTCTGCTTGTGGGAGGTGGTAGGTGAGTGCCTTTGCATTATTTTGGGTTTTTTTCTCTCTTTCCTTCACTTCTTAAATTGTCTTTATCTTGACCAATGAATTTTCTTGCTTTTGCTCTTCCTATTCTCTCCCCTATCCTGTTGTGTGTGGGGCTCAGTGATTTGAGAAGCTGTGTGGGTGCTTGGCTGCTGGCTGGGGTCATCCCACCAGAACCTGATGGGTCAGTATGGGCTAGGCCACCTTTAATGGGTGTTCACTGAGCCTCCTATTTTGTATGACATGGTGAACCAGGAAAGAAGGGTTTGAAAGAAGCAAGAGGGACGGAATGAGCGTCAGGGAAGAATTCTTGGTTTAGTGTAGGAATATTGATTGCTCTGTCTTGCATAGTATATTTATTCTATGTTTTCTTAATAGTTTTCATGGTTTAACTTCTTCTGCAACATAATAATGATAGTTAAAGGATTAGTATTAATTCAGACAAGAAAAATACTTAATTTGTCTTGTTTTAGGGAAAAGAGAGAATGGCATAAAAAGTTTCCATCAGATAGACATAAAGATATTGTCATGCATATTCTGCCACTAAGTAGTCCAATATCTAGGCATATGTACTCTGTTTCATATTAGCGCAGTATTCTAAAGCCAAGAAATACAGCATTTTTAATTAATTTATGGCAAACTATAGCTTTCTTTTTCCATTACTGTTTTTCCTGTGGGCTAGTGTATTTGCCAGGATTCCTTAACTACCCAGTCTGCCACTTTTAAAACTTCTCTCAGGTGGGACTGGGACAACTGCCATTTTTAGGAGCTAACTTCTTCAGTAGATGATGGTACCCAAAAGCATTTTTCTGTCTCCCCCAAATGTACTTCAACATCTTCTTTTTCTCTTGCTGGCACCCCATCATACCAGCCACTCCAGACTTCTAGACTGAGAACAAAATACGTAAGTTTTTAGCCTACAACATAATTTTTGCAAGAGTTTTCAAGAGAGTGAAAAATGGCATCTCAAAATGAAAATGCTATCATCTCAAACAGAAGTGCAGCATAGTAATGTGCAAAGTTGTAATAGCAGTCTTAGTGCAAAAGTAAATTTAATCATGTATAAAATATACTTGACGTGGTCATTTGAAAACATTAATACTAATGATAAATCCGTATTTTTTTCATGTTTCCAATTTTATAGTGGTACTTTTTTGAAAATACAAGATCTAAGTGGTCTAAGAATAGACCTGACTATATTTTCTTTCTCATTTCCATAGTGTATTGCATTTCTTAGCTCTGCTTCTTCATTCCTGTTGGAGTTCATTTTTATAGCAAATAAAAGCATACACAAACCAAAAATAGACACTCTCCACATTTCTTCATAATGAGAACACATACTAGAATACCATGTGTTATCTTGCATAGAGCTAATTGGCTCAGGCACTGTAATGTGTGCACCATAAAGTATAAAATCTTAATTTTTTTTCTTTTTTTAATGCGAGCTAGTCTAAGCAAAAAGAAACAACCAGGGTAAAAAGAGATAATCCAGAACAGACTGTGATTTTGATGGTAAAATATTGTTGTGAAAATTGTTTTAAAGAAAGTACTCTTGAGTCTCATGCATCACTTAATGAACTTTTGAAAAGTTGTTTTATGACCAACCAGTTAAGGGAGGCCTGTTTTCTTGACAGATTATGCCCCATACTTTTCCACCCTACCCAAAAATCTTAGCCACACTGCTGCAGTAACTACGATTCTCTTTCTCTACCCATCGTATTTACTCTCCCTACATACTACCATCTTATTTCTACATCTGCTAATGCCCTCCTTGACAAGTTCCCAGCTTTAGGAACAAGACCTGGCACTTTCTCCCTTACATACTCATTTTTCACAGTTTATGAGATCCCTTCTTTGTCAGATTTGGTTGCAAATGCTTCGTGTTCAAAAACCCTGAAGTGTCTGACAAATGAATAGAAGCCCCAGTGACAGTGCATAAATCTCTCTGTAGGAAACTACATTAAGAACAGAACTACAAACACAGATAAGCAGGAAAAAATGGATCTGTTAATTTTTATTTTATTAAATATTCAGTGCAATAAATTTAGGAGAATTTACTCTTACTGTTAGAAGTGTTTTAAGAGAACCGTTTTCAACTGTCAGACCTAAATTGTTTAGCTGTTCAGAATGCAGATTCGCACCAATATATTGGAAACTTGAAGGCCTGTACTAACTCCGAAACCTAGAAACCAAATTGAAGCTCTTGAATGAAGCCAGGATCTAGCAGAAGACCCACGAGTTATTAGCTTTATTTTTTTCTGCTTTCCAGCACTGAATTTTGCCTTGAAAACAATACATATGATCCTGAAAAATGAAGGGGAAGACCTTCTCAGTAATGTTAAATATTCTGTGTGCTGGCTCCTGTCGTCAGGTACAGCCTGCAAGAGCTTGTTTATCCAGCAGAACGATCTCATTATTAGGACAGTGATGTAGTGTGGCTTATTTCGTAGCCTGAAATCACTCAAGGAAATAACTGAGTGGATGATATTCATCCTGGACCCTGTATTGTGCAATTATGTGTAGCAGTAACTGCCGGCATATTAAAATAGAGATCAGGGACTACAACCATTCATTCAAAGGCAGTTCTGAAATTTCAAAGCTGTTGAATTATTCAAGTGTTTTCCAATTTATAAAATAAAATAAAAGATGATTGACTGCCTGATGATGTGACAGTAGAAATAAAAACATTGAAAAGTCTTGAGTGTATTTTTTTCCCCACAGTTGTTTTGAACCAGCATAAATGTAGGTGTTGCCCGTGTGTTGGCAGCAGCTGTAACTAGGAGGGGAAACATTGGATACTTTCTTTGGTCAATGCCCTACTTAGGCACAAAGAAAAGAAACAAAACTGAATAGAAATCCCTCAGTCCATTTAATATTAACAAGACTGAATGAACATTAGGCCTTTGCTCTTTTCTGTCCCTATTTACGAAGGCAGTAGCACAAGTGTTTAATGTGCAAACATGAGGTTCGCTCTGCTCCATCATCCAGATCATTACTGAAGAAGTTAAACAGGACAGGACCTAGTATTGACCCCTGGGTGCACCACTAGATAAACCATAAAATACAAATCCATAATATTATGAGCATGCCAGTATTCATATTTGCTTGAGTTGATATTCTTTTAAGATATCTGGTGGGACATATTGATGTGGTTAGTGCCAACAAATGACCAAATAGTTCGGTAGACAGTTACCATAAAATGTAATGTTGCTTGTACTTTGTGATATGAAGTCTTAATGTGAAACTTTAGACAAGTCTGGGCATTTAGGAGCTTTTGGTTTGTATTCTCTTTCCATAGAAATGTCATCCAATTTATGTATTTGAACTGTTTCACAGAGTATTAATGTAAATACAATGCCTACATATTCAGTCTGTTGTTAACATTCTGCTTAAAACTCAGGAACTAAACTTTGATAATGTTAATTTTCAAAAGCTTGGTAATGTTCTCTCTGGTTTTGCATGTGAGTCTAGAATAATTGCTAGCATGTTTGCCTAAGCCTGCTAAACTGGACTGCAGGTGATCCTTCGCACTTTTTTATGAGGAATAACGTGCTGAAGTAAAATCAAGAATATCTGCTCTGCAGTGTTAATCCTTCATTCAGTATGAAGGCTTGAAACAGAGTGGGTGTTATTCTGCAGTTTGTTCTCATGGATTCTTAAAGCTCAAGGAACTGGGAGCCATTAGAACTGAATATCTTGAGAGAGAAAGCACAACTAGCAGACTAATGTTATAAACCAAAGTGTACTAACTTAATTAGGCAGTGAAAGGCAAGACTACAATTTGATAATGAAGTATGATGAAGCAGCTGTTACCTGGTAACTTATATAATGGAATTAACGCTGCTTAGAGGCGCCTGTGAATTCATTTTTGGTATGGGGATTTAGAAGCAGAAATAGAAGCCGATCAGAGAATGCTCTTTCAGAAAGGTAAAAAATGAAACAATCAAAGATGTAAATGAATTCTGAAATAAAGGGAATTTAGTTTCCTAAGTCCTACGGGGAAGCTGATAGCGAAGCCTTGTCTCCGTTCACTTCAATTTCTGCAAGAGTACTTCTGTGTCTTACTAGGGCCTTGTAAAGGTTACTGATTTTTAGGGACTATTGGGTAGGAAAATTGGAACAGGGACATATTATTGTCCCTTTCTGGTCTTAAAAGTAAACGCAGGAATAGACAATCCAAAGATATATGAAATATTTCTCTCTGCTAATTCTATTCACAATGGAAATTGATTCTGAATTTTTTATTATTTTTTCCTCCGTCTTTCAATGTTGTATCGACGTAGGTTATTACTTACACAGTGATGTGTGGAGATGTTTGTGTCTTTCTTATTTTGCTATGTATAATCAGTACTGTGGTATTATCCAAATATAAATCTCAAAAAATCACTAACTGTTCTCCCAAATAAGAGATGAAAACATTGCCTATGTTTAAACTGCTAATGCTACTTTATCTTGCACAGTAGCTTGAATTCTCCATTAAAGTCAGTGTTCAACCAACTTCAGGGTGAGAGGCACTTGATGTGACTTTAGCTTTGCAGAAGTTGGTTTTCTATGCTAGCTAGCTGTCCAAGCTCTTTTAAAGTTAATAAAAAGAAGTGCCAATTTCAAGATCAAATGCTGATGCTAGTCAGATATTCATTTTAAGATGAAATAAATTGTCCTTTGGATGTACTGATTGCTTTCCACTAAGTTGCTTTTAGCTAGCTAAGGCTGGACACCAAGTTTTTAAGAGAAAGAACCTAACCATGAATTTCCACGGTTGAAATTCCTTAAGAAAAAAAACATAAGCTTCTGTTAAGGAAGCCATTGTAGAAAGTATCTGTTATCCTTTTGTTGTTTTGGTATTCTTAACTAAAAGTAATGGGGAAGAGGGAGGAGGTTGGGTGGGTTTTTTTTAGTTTTGGTTTTGTTGCTGAGGTTCAGAAAGTCAAACAAGTCTAGTATTGCTTTCTGCTGAACAGTTATTGTGAGACAGTGTTGGTAGTGGCTAATGTTATTCAACAGGTGAAGAGTATGAAAATCATTCTAGAATTATTGCTAATCAGAACAGGAAAAAAAGAACAACATTAATCGTTTAAATTAATTTGTAATATACTTCTAGAAAGTCAGGAATTCTAAGTAAGATCTGCTTAACTTGTTCTTGAATAATCCATTAAAAATACCGACAGTATTTTTCTTGGCAGTATTGCACATTTGCTCTTGTTGTTCTCACTGTCAGGACAGTTTCTTCTCCTCTTTCAAATTGAACCCAAATTTTCACACTTTCTGCTTCAGGCCACAGCTCCTTGACCTAATGTCTTCTGAGACTGAGTAATACCTTCTTTCATTTACGTGGTTACCCTGAAGGTATTTGATTGATGCAATTCACAGGTTATGACACCCTGTATACCACATAGCCTCTGTGTTGCACTGGTTTCACTCCAGTATTTTATAACTGGTCATACAGGAGTTCCAAAAAAGAAAAAAGAGTAATTGCTCAGTTATCTCAGAAATTATCAACATTTAGCAAAAGTGCTGTAATAACTCTGTTCTTCATAGACAAGTACATGACATTAACGGTGTGAAAATGCAGTTAATTTTTCAGGGACCAGAAGAGTACTGCTAGTCACTCAATGGACCTTTTCTCAAATGCAGTGCTTTCCCACAGTAACGGTTGCCGCGTGAATTTTGGAAGCCTTTCATAATCTTTTGTCATTTTCTCTTCTCTTTTAGCTGATGGATGCACCGACTGGTCTGTGGATTACAAGAAATATCAAGTTCTAGTGGGAGAACCTGTTCGTATAAAATGTGCACTCTTTTATGGATATATTAGAGCTAATTACTCCCTAGCCCAAAGTGCTGGACTTAGTTTGATGTGGTACAAAAGCTCTGGACCCGGAGATTTTGAGGAACCGATAGCTTTTGATGGAACTAGAATGAGCAAAGAAGAAGACTCCATTTGGTTCCGACCAACAGTGGTACAAGACAGCGGGCTCTATGCATGTGTTATAAGGTAATATATTTTGATATACTGCATTTCAATTAACCAGATATGAAACAAGACTCTTAATAGTGAGACTTTTGTGCCAAAGAAAAATGTTTTCTAGGGATGTTCCTTTTTCTTCTCCTGGTATTCCCTTCCCTGAAGTGTATCATGCTAAAGTAGCAATTACTATTGAATGTCTTGAACATTTTAAATTCTTTTTTTTAATATATATTTAGGTAAGTTATAGCAAAATCTAAAATTTATAAGATGGGTGGGACTGGATGCATAAGTAATAAGTTCCTGCTTCTGATTCTGGTTTAACTCTTACAATCACTATCCTAGAGTAAACAATTTCTTTTTCAGATTAAGATTTAATTTCATATGGATTTTATTAAATAGTTTCATTTAATTCACTTTTTTTCTGTAAAAAAATTGTAAAAAAAAAGTTATTTGATGTAAAGTAGTTGCATCAAGGAAAATGGAAGGTGAAATTTCAGCATTTTGACGGACATACATCCTCTAGAATCACATGTGGCTTAACTTGATAATAGAGGCTGGGGGCCAGGTATCTTCCAAAGGTGTTTAACCTCCTGAGGCAGCAAGCTTTATCACCATAAATTGGACTAGATTCCACCTCCTGCTTTCCAAGACAGGTGTTCAGCTTCCGTCTGCATCTTTAAAATGGTTTGCATTAGATATTGTTTCCAGCCCTTTGCAGTCAAAAAGATAATCTAGGTATTTTCATATTGTCTCACAGCCTTACACTAGATTTTTACTAGATGTGAAATTATGCAAATTAGAATTTGTATGTAGAAAGTACAGAGAAGAGTCACTACTAATTGTTCAAAGGTTTGAAACAATTGGTTATTGCAGTTAGTTGAACAGATGAAGCACTGTTCCTCTCTGTCTGCATATCTATAAAAATGGCCTTGCTACTCATAGACAATAGAATGAGTCAAAAAGAAAGAGTGGCTGGAAAAGGAATGCACAATGAAGCTGTTCCAGTGCTGCAAGGAAAATAAGGAAATTGTTTTACCAGCGCCTGGAGATGTTTTATTTCTACCACTTTTTGGGGGGGAGTGGGGTGGTGTGCAGGAAGGGCTATCTGGGTTGTGTGTGGTGAAGGAGATTTTTAGCAGATGATATGTTTTTAAAAACATTTGTTCTTGGAGCTCTTTACATAACCTGTGAGACATTTTGTCTCACATCATTTGTTCAATAGCATTTTCAGCATGCTTCTGATGATGATGGTTTTCTTTAAAAGAAAAGCACAAAAAACTACACATTGAGCTACTTAAGGAGAATATTTAGTTATGTTTAGATTAGTATTTTTTCAGATAAGTGTGTAAGAGTAGCCATGAAACGGTTTTGTCAATTATTCCATAGTGCTATTTAAAATACCGTAATTAATCCCCTCTGTTTAGCTAAAGTAAACCTTAAGTATCTGATATTGCACTTTCCAGGAAGTACAGATAAATGCTGAATTTAGATAGTCAGACGTACTTTAAAATGTGTTTATCATGTCAACCTGTATTCATGCTTTTTCTAAATGGTTTTCTTTTTAATCTGGAGGTAGGTAAGAGCATGTTCTAATCTGCTTTAAACTATATACCGCTTTCTTAGCACATGCTTAATTTCCAGTTGTCGGTGCTTATACATGTAGATTGATGACAGATTTAAAAAAATACAGTACTAATTAGTTTGCCATCCTGAATACTCTTATGAACAGTTACAAAGCCTTTCACCTTGAGGAGATCTGCTAGAATAAGCAGGTATTGGTTAAGGGGTTGCTACTAAGAAGTCTGTACTTGTTATATCAGTGTTTCAGGTTTAGATTTATTGGATGGAACCTTTCAAATGTATGATGAGTATGGTTATTGGTAGAAGACACAGTCCTCATTTCAGTATCAGAGGAATATATTCTTTTATGTGTGTTTTGTGCATACAGTCAAAAGTTACTTTCAAATAGTTTCGAATGCCCATTTAGAATCAAGTTTAAAACTTAATACTTTATGTTCTGGAGATAAACATGTATTTGATATTTTAATCTGAAATGAAAAAAATTAATTACTCAGCAATGTAATGGTTCCCTTTTTCCCTCGTTCCTTCAGATTCTTGCACTATAAAGTGATTATCTGACAAAAATACATTGTGCGTAGTCATAGTTTCTATGCACACAGTTGTTTAATGCATTATCAGAATTCCTGAATATAGAACGTATAAGGAAATCTTTACTTTAGTGAAAGAAATGGTGAGGAAAAAAGAAATACAACCAATTTTTCATAAACCTTGTTCAAACACCATTTCTTCATCGCGTGGAGTAATGTAAAACATGCTTATAAATGGGAATTACCATTTAATGGTACCAACCATTTTTAAAATCTGTCTTACTGTAGGAAGGGCTTTTACACTGGCCATATATACTTGTAAATATTTTTATTTCTTTATACAGTTTTTGCCAGGGATTATCTTAAGAAAAGAGTAAGTGCTCAGCTAACAACTAGATGTTAAATCTGAATGAAAATAAAAAACAACAAAAAAAAGAAAATATCTGAAAGTTAAGTCTTACAGCAGTTTATCTTACAAGTTCAAAAACATGGTGTTCCCTAGATATGCGTGGATCTCTGGTTACATTTAATTGTGTTAGTAACAAAGAAATCTGGCAATGGATGAGAGAAATAAGCTTTCTTAAAGGAAGACCAAATGTGCTAGCAACATGGAAAGAACTCTCAGAAGAGCCTGCTATTCTATTAAATCCTTTAAGTAAGTATCATCACAGCGGTAAAGTAATTAACAGGAAAAGAACACTAGAAACAGATTTAAAATTACTCCGAAGTAGTTTAGAATGCAGATTTGCACGTTTTCATAATTTGCATTTATTGGGATGCTTTTGAGTGAAGCCCAGAGATCCTGGTTTAGAGAACTGGCCCACACAAAGAAAGTATTTTTGTAAGCTTTTAGCAAATAGCCATTTATAGCCATATGGCAAGAAAACTGAGGGGATGGAAAAGGAAAACGGAAAAAAACAATAAGGATGGAGATGTCTGCACCATTTGAGTTATTTAAATGTTTGAACCGCTTCATTTTTAAGCTTGTCTGAGCTTTTTCCAAAGACTTTTTCTTCTGTGAAAGTGTTTGGTAACCATGACAAGGAATCTCTCCTATGGTGATGAAGGTTTTATCCATCTCCTTTTCAAATGTAAGCTTGGTAGACTAGCCAGACATCCATGAAATTTTTCACTGCAATTTAGGGATGCCTTGGCAGGTAGAACAAGCCTTCAGGCTAACATTAGGAATTTATACAGGTTGTGTTGCTGGAGGTTATATACAGTGTCCTGTACAGATAGAAAAAGCAGTTGCTAGTTCCTAGAAAAAAATGAGATCTGGGATTTTCTTGAAGTTGATGCTTGTTGGAAATCAGGTGATTGAAATCTACTCATTCTCCATTCCCCCCGTCCTTCTGACACTGCAGAAGGTCAGCTGTCTGCCATCAGCATCTTTATTGTAAATGCCAAATACCTTTCACTTGCATTGGGACAAAACAAGTGCCTGTTTCTGAAGAGAGGAGCAGGTGAGGGGCAGGCTACCTCTTCTCATGGTGAAGTTGATACAAGCTATGCATAATGCTGAATTCCAGCATGTGTTTGCTATTTCCTTGGCTCAGTGAGAACTTGACACTGAAAAACAACCAAGCATGGTGGTGAGTAGATAAAGATGGTCTTTACAGTGGCTAGAGTTATGATTTTAAGTGATGAGTCGTGGTGGACTAGCTGTAAGCAAGTCTGAGAACAAAAAGAGTTAGTCCAGAGAACTGTTTTAGATAAGACTGCATTAAAGGATACATTAATTTATACTGAGGGGAGAATAAGTAACGCCTGTACTTTCACAGAGTAGGGGAAGGATGTTGATACTGGAAAAGAAGAAATTGCTGTATTTGATGAGCAGAAGGCATTGTTAATATCCCATTTTAACAGCTCTGAACATAGACGAATGGCATAGGCAATGCCTGAGGAGAAAATTATTTGAAGAAAAGCCTTCTATGTGATACCGAGTTTCTTTTAGTACTAATTCTTTTGTTGTTGAGATATTTGCTGAAATACAGCAATGTAAGAAATAACTTAGCCTGACTATTACTTCCACTCTTTTATTAGAGGTTGGTTGGTTTGTTTTTCCCTAAGAGTGCTTTTAGCAAACTAGTTTCACTTGCCCTCTGATTGTCAAGGTTCTTCTTGTCACAACTAAATTAACATTTCTCACCAAAAAAGTACCACTTCAGATCTCATTTCAGTCTAATAGTAAAATATGATGGTGATGTTTGTTTTTGCAGCTGTAATTTAAGAGGGAATAGGCCTAACGTGTAGTCAGGTTGCATTAGCGTGTATTGTTTGCAGTAAGAAACACAGTTTCTCTTTTGTTAGAGAGCAGGCAGTATTTTGTCGGTTTTACGGTCTTCTGATACTTCATCCATCCTAGAAAAGGACCACAAGCCATATAACAGTACGGAAGAAGTGGCCTATCAGCTGCCCTTTTTAGCAAATGTGGGAGAAGGGAGAAAATACTGATAAAGTTAATTCCATATAATAGATATTTAAGTCAAGGGGAGATAATTTTCTTCAGGCACTAGACAAAATGGAAGACAAAGGGAAAGAACTAAAGTGATTTGCACATATTTTCAAAACAATGGCTTCAATTTTTTCATTTGTCTCCAAAATTTTTTTATAGATTTTTTTTTAATTGTTTTTCCTCTAACAAAATTCAAAACAAGCAAGCTGTATAGCCAGTAATAATATGGGCCTCCTACCTTTTATATGACCATTTAAGTTTGCTCTTAATATCTTATTTCAAATTGTATTTTGAATCTCTGTCCTGCAAATGCTTACCTATGTGTATGTAAACAGCCTGCAGGCGTCAGATTCATTTGGAGCATCTAGATGCTACATAGCTGTATGTGAATTGTTTCCTTTAATTCCCGTTGTTCTCAGACCAGAGAGCAATTTAACTGACGTTAAAATATAGCTAAGACTTGATTCAGTTACACAGGGATAGGTCTTTAATTATTTTAGAGACGTTAGGAGCGTTTCCAAGATATTTGCAAGTGAATGACATACATGGCGCTGGATCTGGAAGAGGTTGAATGTGGGGTGCATTTGGGCAAGCCACGTACCACTACATACCCACTCTTAGGTAAATAAAAGGAGCTTTTTGTGCCTTTTCAGCTAAACTCTTTGCTAGGCTCCATCAGCCAGCCTGACAGGTACAGTAGGAGTTTAGACATAGCACACAGGTATAGGAATGTAAGTGGATCACAGAACTGCAATGCCTGAAACTGAATCCCAAACTAAATTACCTTCATTTGTGTATTCGTATCACGTACATTGAAATGCACTGGCTGCTGTGGAAGTGAAGGGACATATCTCTGTACTCAGTGCTATGTCATGAGACTGACATCTTAAAATATTAAACTTATTTGAAGAGTCTATAATGTAAGAATGTAGTGTGATCGAATTAATTTATAATCTAAATTCTTCTGAAATGCAAATCTAAAATAGTGGTTGAGGCTCCCAAAATTCATCAAACTGACTTAAAAGCCATCAGTTCAACAAACAAGGCTCGCTCTTAGTAATTAGATTAACATTTCCAAGGTTTCTGCACAAATAAATATTATAAATACTCCTTTAGAAAAGAGAATGAAAAAGAGCAGCTGAGATTCTTCAAACTCCAGGAAGCAGCAGATATTAGATGATTTGTGGTGAAGTCTTGCATGACTCTTTCAGAAGGGTTGAATGTGGAAAGGGTGTGTGTGCCGTAACCCAGAAAGGTTACAGAGGCAGTCGAGAGAGTGAAGAGCACCTGCCCGCTGAGTGCCGTCTGGTGCCCCCGTGGTAGGGATGAGTGAAGATGGGAAGAAGATGCTGTGTTCTCTGCGTGTCTTTGGAACAATTCGATCAACCCTTGCTTCCCACAGCCATTAGACTGTTTCCCTCAAACCAAGAGCAGTCCTGGCAGTGTTCAGAAGTTCCTTGATGGTCCTTGTTCTGATCCTTGCTTCTTTCTCAGGAGAAACGTCTTTGTTGCAAGTCTTCAGGTTGGGGCTTTACTGTTTATCAAGGAGGTGTTCATTTGTGCTATGGGAAATTCAGTAAATGTAAAAGGATGGCATGGTGATAAAAATTTAAAAAGAGAAAAATGCTTGGTTTTTTTTTTTAACTTGTTATGTATGAGGAGAAATATTTCAAGAAAATTTAGATGGAAATTAGGTGGACATTTGGAAACTTGTTATAGTCAAAACAAAATCATTGAGGAGGGAAACAGTTAAAAGTATCAATGAAAAATAAGTAGACTCTAGTTAAATAAATTTTATCTTTTCATTTAAGTTTTCCAGTGTGCCTAACAGATTTTTTTTTTTTTTTTTTTTTTTTTGGCAGTCCAATAAACACTTTTACTGAAATTCTGGCTCCTAAACAAAAGCACTAGTAAGAGATTTTTCAGGTGTGGTGTGTTTTGGGTTTTTTCTTTACTTGTTCGCTTTTTTGGAAACAATTTTTAATGGTAATATTACTATTCCAGAGAAAAATCTTGAGAGCAGTGAATCATTAAAAAAAATCCAAGAACTGGAGAAAGCTGATAGGATATCTCTAAGCTCATACACATGGTTCGAGGTTTCTCTGTGTGGTGGTGTTTTGAGGTTTTTTTGGAGAAAAGTACCTGGTTCTCATTAGCAAGACATATGAAGGAAAATTAATCAGCTATGGTACATGACCAAAATGGAAAGTTTTAAATGTAAGAAAACCAAATTAATAATAATAATAATAATGAAGGCAATAATTGGGAGATTAAAAATCTGTCTTGATTATTTTGAGGACTTATCTCACTGGTTTTGAATGTCAAAAAATTTGTGCCTATCCTTTTGGAACAAAAATATTCTCTCTCATCAAAAAGATGGAACAGCATGAGTTGCAGGGAGGGGAGAGGGATAAACAAGTGAGGACACAGGTGGGGTGGCCTGCAGTATGTTGCTGCATAACACTGATAATAAAGTGTAAAAGTCAAAAGATGAGGCTTCTAAACAAACGTCTTTACTCAATTAACTAGAGGAGCCGTGGATATGCAGTACTCCAGGACTGACAGGCGTTAGTTTTTGTCACTGAGCTGGAAACATGTATTTTGACAATGTGCACTTAAACTGATGCTGCAGCACAACAAGGCTTTAACCGTAGATACGGTTCTGGCTTCAGGGCACTTCGATCTCATTTACTTTAGGAATAATTCTTTCCCCAATAAGCAAGGGTTACGCTATTACCAAAGTGCAGAAAATATGTGTGCTTTTCCATAGAAAACTGTTCCCTCCCAAAGCATCTGAGCTGTGACTGAGATTCTGACTTCTTAGTCACTGGAAACTGGCTGGTAACTCCAGTGGGACCTGGATTTGCAGTTGTCAGCTCATATTAAAAGCTACAGAGCTGTTAAAAATTACATTCTTTCCTTCTGTCATCACTAATGTGTTCTCATTTGAAGTATAATTCAAGTGTTGCTGTTAATGTCCTTGTTAACCACATAGAGGCTTAACTGGAGTGTAGGGGAACTCGGTTAAGCAGCTGGAATTCAGGAATTGAGTCTACCTAAGTTGCACATGGAGTAGGCTCAGGTTTTTCAGCTGCTCATGTGGTCATTCCAAGCACATGTTGTTTAATGGTCACTTCCAGTCAGTCAAGGTTTATTTGGGAGGAGTTAATCTAAGAATAGAAAGTTTCAGTTAACTCTCCAGTGAAAACAACTCACTCTGTATGAATTGTTTGGCTCAAGTTTTCAGGATGGGGCACAAAAAAGAAAAATAATTTCCCTGGGAGATTGCAGTCAAATATTCGATTTTGAAAGGTGAAAGGTTAATGAAAAACTTGGATAGTGCAGTGATAAAACTATATATGAGCTTATAAGGAAATGAAATCCTTTGTACTCAGTTCAGGATATGCAGTAAGTAAAATCGGGACCTGCATACTGAGTGGTAAGATAGAAAGAAAGATGAGATCAGAGCACATTTCCTGGGGATTGTGCATCCAGAGTACCGAATAAGAAGAGGAAGTGGCTGAGTGGAGGAAAGACTGGGGAAAAAGAAATGTCCTTGTGCTATTTAAAGATAACATTGTAATATAGGCACACAGGGTGGCAGGATTAAGGAAACTTTAATTACTGCATTCCTTTACATCTAATTTTTAGTTCACATTTTTTGTTCGTGCGTTTTAAATCTAGAGATTGCATGGCAGTAGAATTGTATGGTTTTAATTTTAATGGGGTATGTATACCTTGTTAGAATGAATATGTCATCTCCGACTCTTCTGTCCTATGAATTTTACCCCAGGCTCTATAGCAGTATGGGTAGAAAAGTTATTAACAAATTGTATAGATCTAATGTTGTACAAAATTATATTGAGACCTTGTCCTTCTTAAACTTCTCTAAGATGGTGATGAGATTCAATAGCGACAGACGCAGCTTTCCCATTTCGAGGTTGTATCGTTCTCTTAGTCCCCACGCAGGAATGAGCAGGGCAAGGCACCGTTGACGCCGGCGGCGATGCTGTGGGCGCGTCCCATCTCCCCGCTGCAGAGCACAGGCTGCTGCATGCCGAAATAACCCTCTCCCCTAAAGATTTCTTCACACTAGCATTGCTTTCAGGTTTGGAAAGTGACAGTCCCTTTTCCTGCTGGCAGCAACGTTGCATTGATCCATTCATCTCTTGAAATAAGAAAAAGAATGGCCTCAGATGACCATGAGATCTACTGGACTGTTACGATACACTGACAGTAAATATTCCATCCGTGGCTAGTTTTTCCATTTGGCTCTCAAGTGCTGAAACCAGAACGGCGTGTGGAGTCCTTTATGGACCCCAGGAACACCCGCTCCAGCTCAAGGCTGTTCATTATTCAAGGGGTGTTATATTAGAACAGTTGTCTGGCCTGAAATATTGCCCCTTGCTCTTGAGAAACTGTTCAGCTTTTGTCCCCTGTCAATAGTTTTCCTTATCAGAGCAGGTTTTTGTTTGTTTGTTTTTTGTGGGAAAGTTTGTTTATTTAGGGAATCATTCTAAAACTGGACAGGTCCCAGCATTGAGCGTTTTGGTCCCAGGGAGTCTTCAATGGGGAATGAATGAAAACAGGGACTCTGTGAACCTCATATCATTCACCGGAGAGGAAAGAGCTAGTTGTTAATTACAGCAATAAACCAGCAGCGCATGTAATAATGTACAGTTTGTTTAGAGTGGTACTTTTAAGCTGTACTTTCCTATTCTTTGTGAGAAAAATCCTCCCACATGTCTCCGAATCTTGTGGGTGTTCAGTGCATGAGGAAAATTGACAAAGGTCAAATGAAATTAAATAGGCTACAATAGAAGAGTTTGGGTGAATTTGTTTCTCCCTCTTTCTAACGTGCTTATATTCAAAATAATAAGGCTAACAAGATTAATCAGTAAATGCCATTTTCTGTGGACTTGGTATGCTCTGAAAATGTGAGTTGCACCAGCTTTCATAGCAGTTATATTCTGTCAGTGAAAAAAGTAAGATACAATTGCATGGACAAAATAATATGAGGAAAAATATGTTGTGATCTGTTTTTTCCTGAGACGTTCTTCAAGCACTGAAAATCAGAGTCCCCCAGTCCCACCAAGGCAGAGCAGGCGTGGCTGGTTGCTGGATGAGTTAAGCTGTGCCGGACGGGGCTCCCTGCTGTGTCTCACACATAAGGCTTGACTTAAAGTGGTTTACACAGGACAGCACGTCTTGTCTTATGTGGGATGTGGAGGGTACCCAGGCACGTATGTCTTCCCTCTACAAAGATGGGAGGGGAGGGTAAAAATGTGAACGTAAAATTTTGCAAGTTACAATACAGAAATGATACATCTCTGTATTTCTGTAAATCTGAATTGCATGGTGGATGGTATTTCTTTTAAAAGTATAAATAACGACTGTGAGTAGGATGGTGGTTTTGATCTGTCACCAAGAGAAGGAGAAAACGTTTAGTGTAAGGGGACCATCATCTGCTACTCAGTAACTGTTACGCAGCAATTGATAGAAATTGGTAAGGAAGTAATTTCCATGTTTAGAGTGATTTTGATGTTGCAATGTAGTTAACAATCATGATAAAATGTGGATGATTTACTCGCTCTGTACTATGCTCTCAGAATTGTTGCAGTTTATTTTCTATTCTCATTTTAAGTGCTTAAAAGGTCTATTTTTTTCAGTCATTTCAGCTTCATTAATTAGCAAATTACCACTTCAGTTAAAAGAAATTTAAGGGGCTTGACATGCAGAGTATGTCAAAAAGGTCTTTCCATATTTACAGTAGTTGTGTTCCTGGCTAGGTCATGAGCTTTATACGAACTAATGCATTTAGATAAGTGATGGAAGTGGAAATTATGCAAAAAATAATCTACAACTTGTTCGAAATGAGCCAAAACTCCACAGATCACAAAAAATAAGAATATCATAATTCATGTTATTTATATTTACTGAGCATTCTCATGTTTACCACTGAATCTCTATATGATTTTGTTTTAGATAGTCCTGTGAGGAGCAAGGAATTGGACTCAATCCTTATGGGTCCCTTCCACCTTAAGATATTCTATAATTCTATGATCTCTGTGGAATTTTCTTCCTATAGCCTTGAAGGCACATATTTTGTCCTCGGAGACAGCGAAAGTGATGCCTCCCCTTTTTAATATTTTATAACTCGGAGGACAGGCAGTATGTACTGGCGTGATTATCTCCTGTAAATTTGACAGATTAGCTTCTCACTAACAATAAATGGCTTCAGCCGGAGAGCTGACTGACCTCTTCAAATAGCAACACAAACTGTTTCCAGTTCTCTGGGGTATGGATAGGGAAGGAGGAAGAAGAGGATGTATGTGTTCAGAATTCTCTCTATGATATATGTATTCTTAACACACACTGAAATAGGGACAGTTGCAGGTATTCTCTTCTACTTCATAGCCCATTAGTTCTTCTAGTATGTGGTACTCTTACAGAAGAAAGATGATTTAAGCAGTGATTTAAGTGGTGATTTAGAGCAGTTTAGAGATAATTGTCTTATTGTCATGATTTTGAATGAGCTTTAGGGAACCAAAAAAAATATTGTCACTGTATCTTAATCATGCCTTCAAAATAGTTTTAATTTCAGAAAAGAAAACAAAAATCTGTGGCTAAACATCTAGTAATATATTGTGGAAAACAAAGTCTGATCACTTTTATACACTGCTGTTTTGAGTCCAAGTGACATCAAGAGTGCAATATATTAAGTTCAAAGTAGTGTAATATAAAAAGCTATTTTACAAATCATACTGTGATCCATGTTTTTCTACTTTCCTTTATTATGCAAGCGCTACTGTAGCTACCACTATTACAAACTTGGAAAAACTGGCAGACAAGGATCTTACAATTTGAAAATTTTGGTTTCCAAAAAGTTTAACTGTATAGTTAAGTCTATAAATATGTAGTTACTCGATTTTAATTTTGTATATATATATATTTTAGTGAGGAAATGTTAGGAGTTCAGTTGAAATAAAGTATGTATTGAAGTGCACTAGTTATGTAATGTCCGGCAGAGGTAACTAATAAACTAAATTATCTCCGGGAAAGTATGGGGATAAGGGTTGAGAACCTTGATAGACAGCGGTCAGAGATAACCCTACTGTGTTAGCACTGGGTATTTGTAACAGGTTGTTTAAACATTTCAATCCCTCTTCTGGCCCTTACAGATTTGCATTTTCTAGAGAAAATACATAATGTTCCTGGCAGATTTGCACAAGTGAGACATGTGGCAGATGATAAATAAGATAGTTGTAGACACTGATTTTAATTCTCATGATGCAGAGTCTCCTCCGAAATGTGAATATTTGATCCCATCGCATATGCATTAAAACTTCTAGAGCAGAGCATGCGTTACACGTACAGGGTAAGGAACTCTGCCTAGGAGTGCAGTGATTGCAAAGGTCTATGGAGTCACTGCAAATAATGCTCAGACGATGAGCTCCTGTTCCGTTTCTGCATCGATTACCCTAAATATGTGACAGAGGATGGGAACCTCGAGTAGGATGGCTCAGCAAAAGGCAGGACAAGGTTCTGTGGTAGGAAACTTGAGTGATGTGCACTCAGGCTAGAAACAATGACTCACTTATGACTATTATGTTTGGAGTTGTTTACATAGTGTTTTGGTGGATTTTTCATTTGCTGGTACTTTTAAATGGAATAAAATTATCTTTGTAAAACACGTGCTACACCTCAAACAGAAAGTACGTTCCAGTACTGAAATCATGCATTTCATAGTGTACAGCATGCAGGTGGTTAGACTACAGGGCTATAGTATGATCCCTTCTGATGTTAAAAAAAATAATAAAATCTTTGACAATGGAATAACAGCCGTTATTCCTCAAGATGCGCCTTATTAGGAAACAGATCCTTCCCTGAGAAAGAGTCAAAAATACTTCTATCCAGGAAACTTAACAAGGAGCTTTGATAGGCCTGAAGAAAGTGAAGAGCGTAATACTGTGAAATAGCTGTTCGTTTCTGTTCTTGTGCTAAATGAGTGTTCGTGTCTGACCAGTAGCCTATTTTCTCATTCATTCTTCACTGCTCTTTCATTCAATCCTTTTTTTAATAGTGTAGTGAAGGAGGAAGTGATGTACATATGATAACATGTAAATGTCCAGTCATACAAGGTGAAAAAAGAAAAAGAAATCATAAACAGCAAAACCAAAAGGTTCCAAAGAATTCCGGGACATAGAATGTATTTCTGTACATCATTTGAACAGCTTCAGGAGTTCTAAGGCAGATACTTGCAAATATTTACCAGCTCCTAAATTTATATGCATTTGTCTCATGTGTGTTATTTGTGATCTGTACATAATTCATATCACACATGAAAAGACAAAACTGCAAAGGTGATCTTAACAAGATGCTTCACTGAAACTAATGGCCAGGCAGCCAAGGTAGCCTATGGATTTTGGAAATGAAACAAATAATGTGGATAGAATGAATGAGGTTGATTCAATGTGATTTTATCTGAAAATCTACTTTCTTTTTTTCTTCCACATGTGAGAGTATGTGCGAGGGACAAAAATAATGTGAAGTCAATGAATAAATCTTATGTATGCAGATAGATTCATCTTTTGAGATTGGCTTGTGGAGAGTATTGTGGATTATGAATAGTGTCACTATCACATCACATTTAAAGCTTTGAAAATAAGAGAGGGAGCTTATAAGATCATGTTGTCTATAAGTATTTTATTTTTGTCAAAGTAGCAGTAAAATTTGTGGAGATGGAATGTGCAGGCAACAAAGGACTTTTCGCATTGATTAAACGTCTTGGCTTTGGTCTACTATTTAATCAGCTGCCAGAACAATTTATTGCCGAGCATACCCAAGCAATGTGAATATTATCCTTTCATCTTACTAGCACAGACAAAACAAATGACAAAGTTTCTGGAGTCAGCAAGCTAAAAAACCTCAAGTGTTTTAGTATATACATTCATTGTCTGTGTATACATACATTTATCTGTACATAAAAGTCAAGATAAGATTGTGCTATCATGATACATTAACAAAGAAAATTACTCTTCTTAAGAGCAGTTCTCTACTACTGTTACCATATTTCTCATTAGCAAAGCTCGAAGTTTGTAGTTGAGAACTTAAATTCAAATATCATTAATACAACTCTAAAAAATCACAGTATGCACTGTGTAACACTGGACTTGAAGATCCCTTTGAACATGATTTTCATGATTCACTTACAAGGTCAGAATGATAAGCTTTCCACCCTGTTTCCTATTGCATTTTTTTTAAATTGTGATCAGTTGCATCTTCTGGTTGAAACTGGTTCTTCTGACACAGGAATTAATGAATTAATTTTGATGACAAAAGAAGAGGCACTCATCCAAGTCTTGAGCCATCAGCAACACGAGTTAGAAGAGCAAAAACTAAATAAAATAGCAGCTTATCCTATCTCATTCAGAAAAACTGAACTTCTTCAACCGTACCAAAGTACCCCAAAAAAAGATATAAAGCATGTATCATGGAAATTAGTGTATGTGATGTGCTGAGAATAAGCAGTTAATGTTAGGCTTTATTTGTCTTGCAGTTGCACTTACAAACTGCTGACATGGGGATGTTTGCAAGCAAAAGATCCTCATCCGCTGTAACTAAACCCTGTCGTAGCTGACATGTTAAACCAAATGGAGACCTGGCTCATAATGACAGCCTTGATCTCAAGAGCATAAGACGTAAAAAAAATGAGATAGATAAAGGTTAGCATTAAGAGCAAAAGTACACTGACTGGGTGCATGGGGTTGTTCCTCCCCAGGTGCAGGACTTTGCACTTCTCCTTATTGAACTAGATAGTACAGACCTATATGAATAAGATTGTTATGGAGGCATGGGTAGTTTTTGTTTGTTGTGGGGTTTTTGGTTTTGGTTTTTTTTCCTTTTTTTATTTTTTTTTTTGAAGAAACCATTGTTAAATTACCGTAGCTAAGTGTTCTTTAAATAAAACAAATTTGTGCTTGGCTCTCTTCTCTCTTCTACCAAATGAAGAGTTAAAATGGAAACTACAGATTTTAAGAGAAAATTAGGCATTTTTCCTGTCCCATTCTAGAGCAATACCATAGTTAAGGACAGGGTTCCCACCTTAAAAGAAAGGGAAGAGATGTCACAGGGTTAAATGCACAGGAATAGTTTACTGGAATCTCCACTCAAAGCAGCACAATTTTACCTAAAATAAAAATCTGTCTTTGATTTTGGTAGAGAGTTGAACTGAATTAAGGTATTCCTGCAGATTGCCCATTTGTTAAACAAAATAACTAAAAGCTTAGTCCTTCTCCTAACACCTGTCTGTTATTTTAGTCTGAAGTTTCCCAATATTTTCTTAAGGCACTTATTTGTTTGGCTTTATTATTCATGCTTACAAGTAAATGTTAAAAAATGTGATTAAGAATATTTCAACTGATGAAACATTCTAAACCAGGAAATGAAACAGAAACCACATTTATTTTATTAATGATGATTTTTTTTTGTCAGATTAATGAATTTTAAGCCTTATATTCCTTCTTTTACTTTAATGTGACCAGAATAAGTCACTTTCTCTTCTACTTGTCATCTTCCTATCCTTTTTCCTGCCAAATCTCTGAATGGCAAACAGTGGGTTGTTTTAGAGATTTCCACCAGAACTACAAGGTGGTATTTATCAAATTTCTACATAATCATTGAATACAAACATAAAATGTCACTTTTAAAACTTTATTTGGAAATCAGAGAATGTTCCGGTTTTTCCATTATGTCTCAGATTCAAAATAACTCCAGAGAAATACATTGGTGAATCAGCTGAAGTACTGGAGAGAGAGACGTCATCTTTAAAATGAGAGAGAACAACACCTGAAGTATGTTCTCCTCATCATAATATCAGCAAAATCTAAACTAATGGTTCTAACAGCTTTAATACCAGACCTGAGAGAAAACAAAAAAAATGTTTGTACATTTTAAGTCTGCAAAGTTCCAGTGCCAGTGTAAAAAAGGTTGGTTTGTTTTTTGGTTTTTTTTTTTGTCACGTAGAAGAATGGTTTGGGTTCTTACCTGGTTCTGTATGGCATTAAGTTTGAATTCCACACGCCACCTTTGAATTAGTGTTGTCAAAGGTTTATAGAAGCAGAGCTTGGCTCTATATTGTAAAAGTATTTTTTGAGTGGGCCAACTTTCAGTAATTGTCAACACCTGATAATTTAAAAACAGAGGGAAATTTAATACTGGTTTGGTAGGATTTTTCATGAAAGTATGAGTTCAAATTAAAGGATTCTGCCACAAATAAAAGTTTCAAGTGGTGAGATTCAAGATAAGAGAGTGTATGAATAATGCTTCGCCTGAAACCAGCACTTCTTTCAGTTTCTTAGCTCAAAAGGAAACATATTGGTATATTCTATGTTTTTACCTTTAAGAAAAACGTTTTCCATGGGGAAAAAAATATTTTATTGAAATGAAATACTGACAACATCTTTTATGTGTGTATGCATGCATGTATATGTGCATGTGTTTTTTTATATCTGTAAGCTAATATGCATATACGTATGCGTGTGTGAAAACGTAAACTAGGTAGTGGCAGACTTTGATTCCTGCTTCTTTATTAGTTTTTTCCTTGCTTCCTGAGCATAGCTTTGTATACATCAGTGTATTAACTATTGATTTGCAACAGGTAAAAAGTAGGTGGTGTTATGTCAAAATATAACTGCTGTTATAACTTCAGATGTTTCAGTGTTACAACTAGGGCTCTAAGGAATATCATTACTTAATGATTCAGCACCATTTCCAAGAACTGTTGCAACAAAAATAGGAAATTCCAAAAGAATAGTGGTACATATTTGCTTTATTATGGAAGGCTGTTAAGAGATTTTTGAAAGAAACTTTTCTTGTACATTTTTAGTCATTATTTACAGAAGTATGCAGGTTGAAGTGTCTTTGGGGTGATTAGATAATTGTTCAAACAAAACTAGATTTTTCTTTTCCTTAAAAAAGAAATAGAATCCATAGTTTTGAGGAAGTGTTGAGGAATGTACATTTAGGTGTATAATAGACTGATAATATACATAGCATGAACATTACTCGTGAAAAATCAGACTGTTGGAATAGGCTATGATGGGCCAATAGACTTCTATTGTACTCATAAATAAATGAGATCGTCAAATCCTTGCAAATTTGTCCATTACTAAATTTGACTTTGAGTAGGGGTTTGGATTTGGTGACCTCTGAAGGTCAACCTAAATTATGATTACATTAATCTATTGGCAGTTATAGTGAGTATCTCTCCTTTTCTATTTTTTAAAAAGATGGTGCTTACCCCAAGTTGCAAAGAATTTTGCCTTGCCTTTCTCTAGTTTCCCCAAAACAAAACTATTTCAGGTTCTACCTACTCTTAAATAGTCTTAAAGGATTGTGTCTGACTGCAAATAATGCAGGGCTGTAGGGTTTGTGGAGCAAAGCAACTGGTGCTGTGGATCTGACATTTACACTAGATGTATTTCTGGTGTTTTATTTTAGCCTAGATGCAGTCCGGCACTTTGGATTGAACTTCTGTTGGTGGTGGTCAGAGCACATTAAGTGTGATCTTGGAGCAATCTTTCAGTTTCTTTCAAAGAAAAAGAGCCTGGTTTCTACACTTTGAGACTGCAATAGGCACGATCAAGAAGTTATCTTTGAAAGTGCACTCTTGATCCGAATGAAAATGCTAATGAAGGTGTGCTGCTCTTCTCCTTCCCTCATCTCCGCAGCACCTTTTCCTCGTTTTGATGTTAACGGTATCACCTATCTTAAGGCCTTTTGAAATACTACTGCTGCTAGTTTGTTGTCTTGATGACACCACCACCTACTTATCTTTTCATCCTCTAAATAATACACCACTTCTGCATCTCTGACCTTGCACGTTTTAGCCATATTCTATCAGTCATATTTGCTATTAATTGAGCCATCGGTTCTGTCCTGGAGTACCTGTTTACCTCTACTTGTGCATGGGAACACACTCTTTAAAAATCTCCCTCCTCTCTCCAAAACCCTATCAAAACTCATGTCTCCAGTAATGCATACTGTAACTTGCAGCTTAATCATGGATAGAGACATTCCAAACTAGGATTACTTAACAGTTTAAAATACGGTTTTCTGAGAGGAATATGATACTCGGAGTGAAAATACGCTAATTTTAGTTATTTATGTGGGCCACTGTAAAACTTACAGTTTTTAATTATTTATTACTGCAGCTGAGATTGCAGCTACACATAGGCATATTTTCCATGACACCTTTTCCCAGAATAGTTTCAGCTGAATTGACTTCAACAATGGGTTCAAGAAGCGCAAGTTATTCTTTGAGCATGCGTGTTTTCACATTGCCTACAATGTTGGATATTGCTTTCAGACAGAGGAGCAGTCAGTTTATGTAATGAGTTCAGTAAGAAATTGTTTTGTCCTGTGGCAAAAGGAAGAGATTTTATTTAAGCTGTGTTGCTTGTGTTATTACTCAAGTTTAACTTGTTGGCATGTTTTAAAATAAGTCGGTTTGTTAAGATGAAATAAATTTGAAAGTATTTAGCTCTTCTTTTATTCTCATTTTCATGTTAATGTATTTTCTTCCATTTTACTTAATGGTTATTCTTTAGTAGTGCAAGTAACCCAAGTAATCTTCTCGTGTGGCAGCTGACATAATTTTCTACTGACAGTGTTTCATTGATTCTTTTATTTCTGTTTGTATTTTTGCCCTGTTGGAGGAAACAGAGGTTTATAGCTGTGATAGTGCTCGGCTGTAATTCTCACTGAGCCTACATCTGGGTGATTGCGGACAAGCCACTTGACCTCAATATGACTCAATTAACCCAGCAGCAAAATTGGGTAAACATCAAAATCTCATTGAAAAGCAGGTGCTGCATCTAAATTGAATTGTCTAAAATTGCATTGTTGACAGCATTGCCACTGGGTCTCTGAAGACCTGAATTTTAATTGTCTTTCAGTCATAGTGCTACATGAAAACAGCTATAAAAAGCATCCAAATAATGATGTCTCCATAGTTTTGCAATGACATTGCCTGTATAGACCATAGAGGCATTTAGAGCAAATCTATAGAGTGACTATGGTAAATTCTTCTTACATTTTTTCAAATTTTGTCATAACCATTTACATGTATATTTACTTGGAAGGGGTGTGTGGTTTTATAATTTTGGATCAGATAGCAGCAATTTCATCTTTCTTTCATCATACAATCTTAAGAAATTGATTGATCTTAAGGGTAACCTAGAAAACATGAAGATTAAAAGAAGTTTTATGAATTTTTGGAAAATGAATGGCTCAATCTTGGGAAATATTCCATGATGGTTATTGGTTTTTCCCTCGATTTGAACATGCTGCTTTTCCAGTTTGCAATATCTGCTCCTTCAGGTACTTTTTTAGGCAAGGTGAGATGTTCACTTGAGCTGTGCCGTGAAACCTATAATAAAAGGCTGTAGCTGGAGTAAGTGTAGCTTTTTTCCAGTAATGGTGGAGCCCACGCTTCTGAAGTCACAGATATCCTGGGTGTTGTCTTTCCTGGCACAAGCACTAATAAAGTTCTGACAGGTCCTGAGTTAACATCTTAATGAAAAATGAAAATGTTTTCATCATAATTAATTTTAAATTCTGAAATATTTTTTATATTTATTTAGGCTTATCTTTCTGATGCAGTCCTTTTATTGGAGTGTAATTTAGGATTTTAGCTGCTACTTCCCTCAGTGTACTGAAGATTGTATGCTACTCTGGGATCTTTCAGGATCAACCACTTGGAAAATAATTACTGTTAATACTGATCACTCCAGTATTCTGCTCTGCTACTGAAAAAATATCCTTAGCTTACTTGGTAAACTTTAAAGACAGATTTGAATCTGGGCTTGTCACACAGGGCACCTTATTCAGACACAACGGCTAATAGCAAATATACATACTATCTTTTTTCCTCACGATGAAATCAGTAGTGCTCACTGAAGTCAAACTATCCAACAGCCTGGGTCCAAGCCTTGGAATCCTCCTTTGTTCTATTACTTATATTCTGTTTCTTGGGCATTGCATCATGATTTTTATCTCCTAATTATCTTCTATTGTGAATCTCTCATTCTAATGAATAAATTCATTATTTTTCATCCATATGCAGTGCACACGCTCAAGTGCCAGTCGGTACAGTAACAGCTGTATAGGCAATACCCATTTATTACCATACTTAGCTATTTCCCAGTCTACATATTGTCTTTGAATTATGACCAGGCCCCTTGTGAAAGGGATGATTTTGTGAGTCACTTGATAACCTACAGAAAATTTTATTTCATACAATCAAAAATGTATACTTTGTCTTTTTACCATAGTACACAGAGCTGCTGAGGTTATCAGTCAATTATTATTACTCAATATATTCCATAAACGCAGTCACATGAGGGAAATTTGATGTTTGTTTCGGCCTGGAACCAGCTTTACAGGGTGGAACTGCCTGTGAGTGAAAAACAATTTTATCACCTTTTGCTATCAACGTTCTGCTTACCTATGTAGCAGCTGAGAGATCAAATACCTTTTTATGTTCTAAAAGTTAAATAAAACTTCTAATTATGAAAATCAAATGTATAGCGTATACCTGTCTGTGTACAAAATCAATTATTCAATGCTATATTCTCTTCTACTATATTTACTAATCACTAAGGTAGTCATAGTTGCAAGATATTAACAAAACCACGAATACATTCCTGATTAAATAGGAATATCTGGTTACAGAAAAGTAAAAAAGAAATTAGATTTAATTTGGGCTGAATTAGTTTCTTATATGAAGCCACTTACATAAAGCCAAAACCCTACAGCAGTTCCAAAGGGACACATGATAGAGCAAATCAGTACAGCTGTGAATCCGTGCTCTGTATGGACACATCTTGTAACCTTTTGCTTTTGATTATTTTTTCTCTCTTGTGTGATGAAAATTACTGTAAGGAGCTACAGAATTGTCCAGAATCCAACTGTCCTGCACTGAGAAGTGTGTGCAAGGATGGGTGAGGATGAATGGTTGACTTAGTTCATTCCCTACCAGTTTAAAGACTGACTTGATGACCTGCAGTTGAGATGATGGAACCTGAAAAAGACTTAGTAGGTAATGATATAACTATCATCTATCGTATCTATCTATCCTTTCTCTTACTCCGTATCCATAAATGGCGTCAGACAACTAAGAATGAATGAGAAGAAAAGTGTAAAGAGTTGCTTCATTTTCCAGTTTCAGACAGTGTTTTTTTCTCTTATTACAAACAAACCTGGCCACAAACAGCCACAGAGCATCCTTTCTCCAGGTTTTCCCACCACAGTTAGAGGCCCTGGGTACTGAAGACCCTGACAAGTCCCCTACCCTTTGCTCTGAGTTGTGGTGACCTCCTTGAATTTGCAGTTCTCCGTTGTGCCTGGGGTTTTCTGGGGGAGAGCAGCCCCCACCCACACCCATGGGGCATCTGTTTGGGGCCCTCAAAGCCCCCAGACTGCCTTAGCTAGTGATCTGACACCCACTTGGTCAGACCCCAACTGGCCCTTTGGAAACCCCTCTGCATGCCTGTGTGTGATCGGTTCTGTCTTCTCGCTCCTGGGTCCTGTCCTCCCTCATCAGAGAGGGCACTTTGGTGGGCAACCTTCGGCTGCCTCTGGATAGCGTGGCTGGGGTAACGGCCTCGTTAGCTCAGGAGTAGGAAACCAAAAATACCCTTAGGGCAGTAGGTGTAAAGCCTTGGCATTGCTCACAGGGTCCCCTGACTCCTGCCTGTCCTGCAGGAAGAAGACAACCCTGGTGCACGCAGGGATTGAGTACCCTGCTTTATATTTCCTTCCTTTTTTTTCTGGAACCTCCTGTTGAATTGCTGGCTGTACTTTCCTCCTCCCCTTTTTATTTTAATTTTCCATTTCCCTTTGAAAGCCTATCATCTCTTGCATCTCCTTTTTGCCTTAAAAAGCTGGCCCACAATAGGACAAAAGGGAAGGAGCTTGGGGCAGGAGTGGGGAGATCCCACAGTCTCACTTCTGTTTTCTTCTTATGTCACATCTTTGGGCATCCCTAATACTGTATTTTTTTCATCCTTGCCCCTCTTCCTTTTTTTTTCATATTTTAGCTCCCGCAATGATTTGATTTCCCTAAGCTGCTTTGCCTTTCGCTGTTTGAGGAATGAGGGGAGGTAATACAGTACTACTGTGTACAGCCCGATTCCTGTCCCTAACTGGGAAAATCAATAGGAGCTGCAGTCACAAATGTATGCTCAGGGCAGAGTAATGACAGGAGAAACAGTTTTCTTGGAGCACAATACACAAGCACGCAGTGTGATGTACATAGTGAGCATAGACTTCTGCAAAAGTAGACAGCAGCCCAGTCAGTAAAGGTTTTTCTAGTGCTGATGACATTCTGTTGCTTTGCAGGATATTTTTCAGGGTTTTAGTTGATTCTAACTCTTATTCTCCTGTCCTAATGGAAAGGATCAGCATGTAGTTCTCAAGATTTTCTAACTATTATTTAAGAAAAAGAAACAAAGAAAATGAAGTATGTAGTTGACAAAAATTATTTCAATGCTAGTGATTTTGTTGCTTAGTTTTCTAGGCAGTCTGATGAAATATATTACCAAAGTTTTATTTTTTTAAAAAATAGTAATAATAAGGAACAAATTCTCTCCATTTAAGCCATCTTTAAAGGCTTTCAGTTCAAAAAATGATCAATGTGAAAATGCTCAGAACTGCACATGTTTTTATTTAGCAACTGAAGAATCCTAAATTGCTAATGGTCTAAACACTATAGCAAAACTTCCTCAACAATTTTGTTTGGTAGTGCAGTGAATAACTACTGTCAGTACCAGTTATCGTCAGTAATAGTAATTGGTGCTATGCAGTACCCTGCAGACAAGGATCTGCAAGTCTTTCACCGACAAACTTCACTTGTGCAGGAAGTAGATAAGGTGGGTTAAGCGGAGGCATGTGATAATGTCTCCTTATTCTCCTGGAGCAAATATACTGAAAAGTGAGAAAAGATGCCAAGTCTCCATTTTTAAATACCATGAAACTTCAAAATACAATGTACAAAGTGGCCTGATGTGATTTGAGCTGGAGAAGCAGCAGAAATTCATCAAAAAAAAAATTTAAGTCTTTTGCTGAGCTTTTTGTGGTTCTTCCTGATAGTTTAAAACAAACACTATTAAGTGAGATATTTTTCCTGTAAACTTTCCACATTTTCATGAACAAAGTTTATTAGAATTGTCTTCTCCAATAATTTTTAAGATTAAGTATTTGTGTTGGCAAAAGGTGGAAATCACAAGTAATAATACTAAAAAAAAAAGGTGAAGTGTATGATTGCCCTTTATAAAATACTCAAATTCTCTGTTCTGATGAGTGCAA
>NW_009611106.1:151901-161116 GCF_000690535.1 Cariama cristata | reverse complement strand
CAGGATGAAAGTGCGGTAATAAACCGCCCCCCCCGCTAAGTGTAAGGGTGCGGGGGCACCGGGCTTTTCTCAGGAGAAACGGCTCACATGAAATCAGGGGAATGACACGAAATCAAAGGAATTAAGCCAGAAGGGAGTTTTGTCTGCAAATTGGCGTTGTCAATAATCCCGGGCTCAAACTGCTGTCAGCAAAATGAAAATCCGTAGCGGTTTTGTATCTAAATTGGTTGACCCTTCCGATAAACGCTGGTCTGTTAATTCCATTTATTTGCTTCAGGAAAAGGCTCCCGTGTTATTTAAAGAGGGGAGCAGTTTATTGTGTACTGCCGCTTTAAAATGCTATATGTAAAGTTTGGTTGCTAGGTCCCTTATTTTATGGATACCCGATGTAGGGAAAAAAAGCAGTTTGTGTTCCAACAAGTCTACAGAGTGGATGTACATTTCTAGCTGTTAGCAAAACATTTGCTAATTACAATACTTATTCCTTCGTTCTCTTTAAAACATTGATACCTTGCAGAGCACGCTTTTTGCTAAAGTGTAAATGAACATTACAGTATCAGTGCTAGTCTTCAAAGAAAGAGCTCAGTAAATGTTGAAAATTCAACTAAATTCGTAAAATACCTTATCTGAGATTAGGAAGAGCAAGTTTTTTGTTTTTGTTTTCCCTATTTGGAAGCTAGAGAAAGTGACATCTAAGTTGTGAACAGATGGCATAAATCAGTCGACACAAATCCTGCCTAACGTTGGTGTTACCGTATAGTACTTTACTCAAATTAACATTAATTTTGGACACTGAAATGATTTTTAAGGAAGTTTGTTAGAGTGATTTTGTCCATGTGGTACATTGCTTCAGTTAATACAATTTTTTATTTTTGGAGTGGCTGGGTAAACAAATAATTTTTAACTCATTTGTAATTCTTAAATAGATGGAAGTTTTTTGTCTTGTTTAACAAACTCAGGTTTTAAAGACAGCTTCTGGTAACTGCCTAATAAGAATTATCCAATGGATTATTTATGTTCTTCGTATTAGACACTAGGCAAACTGATCTATCTTTCCCTTTGGTCTAATTGTTTTTTGATCCTGTTTAGTCCATCTTGCCTTTTCAGTAGCGTATCAATCAGTCTTTCTCCTATTTTTTCCCCCTGCCAACCCACCCTCTGCCCACATGCATGGGAAAGGGGAAAACTGCCTCACGTATTCTTGTTCTCCCAGCAGGCGAGTAGGAGGTGTTTTATGATACCTTATTCCTCTGTAATAGGGAAGCCACAGATTTGGCCTACTACCTACACTTCTTTAAATCTCTTTTTAATCCAGAAATCTGTGTATACAATTTAGGGAAAAGGTAGTTTTCAAGAAAGTAAGCAAAACTTGTAGTTTTGGATGGGATCTAGTTTGTGTATACCTACTGATTGAGGGTCATGTTTCGCCCTTTTTTCCCTAAACTCTCGAGAATGGCTGGAGTAAAGGCTCACCGTGATTTGTTTTATTCCCATGCAAGCTGCTGGTGTGGTGTGAAGGAGCTTATAGACCTTTCGTGGGCTTCAGGATGGGGGAGGAAACACAGCTTGCACCGTCCATGGGGGCACAGCTGCTTTTGACACCCTTTTGCCACACAAAACAGTACTCCGTCACCACCTGGGAACCCAGGGAAGCCAAAACCCACCCTCTACTCCGTCTCCTGGACTTCTGTAATCACAGCCGCAATCTGGCCTGTGCTCCCCAATACCCCCGACTCACATTTCTCGTGCCAGCTATCACGTTTTCATTACCAGTCACAAGCTACCTGCTCTTTTCAGTTACTGTGAGCAGACCCCAGGGCTTCTGCTTTCCCACAGAGACCGGAGAACGTGGCTGCTTCTCGTTCTCACTGGTTTTCTCTCTCGAGCTTATGGTGCTGTTTCCCATGGGATGACCCAGCAGCCTTTCCATACTTTCTCTCAAGGCACCCTTCCAGGAAAACAAAGTTACAAAGATTGAAATCCCCTCTGAAGCAAGGTGACCAGCATCAGAGGTCCCCTGTTTCCCAGGTGGGTGCTCTAACCATGAGCATCTCCCCCACCAATTCTCCTGCTTTTCCTACCCCACACCCTAGGGAGAGGATTATGGCTCCCGAATAAAGAGAAGTGCTGTGAAGCCTGAGGTCAGGACCTTTTTCGGTTGCACTTCTGCTGCTAACATCTCCTGCTGGCTTGCTTTGGGAAACTCCCTGTGCAGCGTGGCAGCACCCCATCCCTCTGCAGAGGCACCGAGGCTTACAGTAAGCAGAGAGAGACTGTCTCCCAATCTAGACACCAAATTACTCTTTCCAGGATCTCAGAGATGCCTTAGGAAGAGGCTGTAGTGTTTTCTTCACTGGTAGACTAGTAAAGAGTTTGAATGAATGTTTTTAACTCTGACTAGTGTTTCATATAACAACAGGTAGGAGAAAAACATTCAGGAAAAATGACTTGTGAGGGAAGGAGAAAGATGTCTCAGTCATCTCAGCTCCCAATGTTAACAAACAACATGCAGTTTGTTATAGCGGGTGGCAAATTTCAACCAAAGCTTCCTCAAGAACCAGTTATGTTGGGCTTTTGTTCATATCCAGAATACAGACTTCTAATTTGTGTGCTAAGAATCGGATTGCTGGGTTTAGGATGGCTGCCCTCCTTGTCCTGCAAAGTGAAAATTAAGAGCCTATGCTAGGCAGTTTGAACATGATCCAGAGGCAGCTGCCTGTCAGAGAACAACCTGTTTAGACCCTCTTATGGCTCAGTATTCTTAACTCTGTCAGCTTTACCCATATCAACTATAGGTACCACTTATGATGCACCTAACAAAGTATCAGCTGCACAGGTAGTGTACAGAACAGCCTCATCATATGAATTCACATGCATGGAAGTTGAATTTCAGAATATTTTAATAAATGTTAAGATAGAAAATGATTCCTTCTTATAGTAGGCTTGCTAATGTGGACCCAGACTAATGTTAAATGACAAGGGGAATGATGATTTCAATGGGTTTGTCTTCTTTAGGGGAAGTTATGTTATGTCCGATAGCATTTGAAGCAGGAGACCAAGCTGCAATTTCACTTAAAAAGAGCTCTATTTTTCCCCTTGGATGAATAATCTGGAAAGGAAACAAAGTCATAGATGTTGAAGGAATGGAGAAAAAGAAAGATTTTGGGTGCTCAGCTGTAACCAAACAGGAGGCAGTACATTTTTTACTCTAGACTGCAAATGTTACTGCTTTTCCAAATCCCTGATCACTGAGGACATACATAGTAATACTTTTTTTCTTTAAAATGTACTACTAATTTCCTTTTGAAATTATTTTCAGCCAGTCACGAACCTGGAATATTTTATTCCACACCATTCCACAGAAAATGACTTCTACTTAATCTGAGAAGAGTAAACAAAAAGCTCCAGGTATGATGACGTTCAAAGAAGATATTAAAGCAAAAAAAAAAAAAAAAAAACCAAGCAAAACCAAACCAAACTAAATTAAAACAAAAAATCCAAGAAAAAGGACAATGAAGAAATCTTTTCCTACAATGATTAAACTTTTAATGTGAAAAATGTTCTCATTTGTATAATGTCCATGTTTATTTGTGCATGGATGTGTGCTTGCAGATGTATGCTATAAGTGTGACAACTGAGAGATGTATTTTCAATTATGCTGTGAAAGAAAAAAATAATGTTTCTAAGTTGTTGGCCATTTTAGTCATTTGTATTATAAACTGAAGAATGTGACATTATCTAGATTATTTTAGAAAAGAACAGTCTAGAAGGAAATATAACCATTTTCCTTGAAAACCTGTGTAGCAAGAAAGATTACATATGCATTATTTGTTTGCTTTAAAACTAACTTTTTTATCTTCCAGAAAAATTGTCAGTAAAATGCAGTGGAAATGAGAGCAATCTCCTATGGAAATTAGCAACCTACCCACATTTTTATGGTTCTACAGTAAGAACAGAAAAAAATCCTCATGGGAAGGAAACTTTAACTTGCTCTAGTAATAAACTGAAAACTTGGAAGAAAGATGTTTTAAATATTTTGAGGAAAGACAAGCATTTTATCATCAGCTTATTTTTTCATCAATCACTCCAAATTTAATTTGTCAAATCCAAGAGAGATTCCTGGAACTTCAACAACCTGAACATGATGTAGGTAGAACAGATATATTCTTACCTCCTTTCTTAAGAAGAAACAGTCACTTTGATAACGATCTTCAAGTAGTAAAGTAATTCAAACACAACATTCACAATTTTAACACGATTTTAAACCAAGAGTCACAGCTTAGCTCTTTATTGAAAGCACAAAGTGAAATGGAAGAAGAAATATACAGCTGCAGCAACAATAACAGGAAACCAGAAGAAAAAAAGGGGGTGGGTACTACTTCTTGATCTGAATATATTCAAGATAAAAGTAAATTTAACTTACTTTGATAAGTAGTTGCATAATAGATGTCCTGCCATTTGGAACTTGTTGTTTTTTCCCCCCCCCAGGGTATCTAACGGTTAAAACTTGGCTTCTTCAGCTCTTTGGCAATTTTGGAAGTAGATTCTCAACTATTTAGACCTGGACAGATTTGAGATCCTGAGTAACAAGACTTTTAATTTTGACTCAGAATTGAAGAAAGAGCAGTTGAGGAGCCCTGCAAAATAACCTTTTTGGTGCAATCCCAGTTTTCCTATGGCCTCAGGACAGCAGAAGCATACTGATTCTCCAGGAACAGTGGACATTAGTGTTTCACTTTGGAAACAGCTCTCCTTCTGCTTCTTCTCTCCCAGATTTTCAGTAAACTTAAATTTTGGAAATATTTGGTGTCACTCATCTTAGGAATGAAATAAAATACTAGAAAAGTAGATTATTGTCCAAACCAGGAAATATCTTCTATTTAAGACTGGGACCTTTATAATTTCCCTGAAGGTTTCCAGTTCTATTAGGAAGTGTAACTGCTACTGCAGCTGTCTTACAGGATGGCAGCTACGTCCAAACTATAGCACTCCTTAACTTTAAAGGCTGATTTTGATTTAGCTCATTTCTCTCAGGCAAAAAAAGTTTTTGAAGAATATACAGCAAGTGTATAGAGCAGGAAAGATCTATAACCTTCACTCTATTATGGGTAAATTCAAACTTTTTTAGATTGTATGCTCTCTCTGAGCTGCATGCAATGCAATGCAGTGCGTAGGAATGTGTAAAACATTAATACTCTTGAAAATTCAGAATTTGGCATAAAGAAGCATATATTCTGGGATCTACCTGAAACAAACAAACAAACTAAAAAAAAACAGATGCAGAGCACTTCTTCATTTCCTCCCACATATTTGTATAAATTGGTCAGATGCTCAGAACTGTGATCGTGAAGGACTGTCTCTCTCCACACCTGCAATGTGCAACAGGAGTTCATTCTAGCATGTCTCGACTTCAACTTTCACCAAAAAGGAATATGGACAGAAGCTACTGAAGTCTGGTCACCGACACTTGCCCAGGAAAGGGAATCTGGGCTTTGGATGACAATCTGGGATAGCTTTTGTACTAAGGTTAAGTTTCTACAAAATTTACAGAGTAGTATTCTTCTTTTTTTTTTTTTTGGCTAACTTAACACTGAACGGAATATTAATGATTTAGTTTACCATACTGTTTACTGAGTGTTTCTTGAAAACAGGGCCAGATGCTCAGATACACTAGCTATGGACAAAGAAGGCCTGATTAGATTAAACTGTTACAAGTGGCAAATTAGATTTTCCTTAAGGACTCAAGAGCTTCCATGAAGTGTTTAAATTTCATTGAAAGTAAGATAATAACTGATATTTCTGGCATGGTCTCCTTTAATCTGTTTGGTTTTTTTTTTCCTTTCATCCCTGTCATGAACATGTTTTTTTTATATTTAACTATAAAAGACAGGTGATTTAGTCCTATGTTCTCTTTCACTCAAGATGACCTCTGTCACCTGCAGTTCTTCTCATGGTGCACACGAATGTCAGTTAACTTGAAAGCGACAATAAGGATGAGCTCAGTTCTAGTATAGAAACCAGATTTTCATTGTTCATTTGCAAACTGCGATTAAAATAACATAGTACTTAATAAAACACCAATAAAATATAAGCAGTAATTTAAAATGTATTTCATAGAATCATAGAATCATAGAATGGCTTGGTTGGAAGGGACCTTACACACCACCTGGTTCCAACCCCCCTGCCATGGGCAGGGACACCTCCCACCAGACCAGGTTGCTCAAAGCCCCATCCAACCTGGCCTTGAACACTTCCAGGGATGAGGCATCCACAACTTCTGTGGGCAACCTGTGCCACTGCCTCACCACCCTCACCAGGAAGAATTTCTTCCTAATATCTCATCTAAATCTTCCCTCTTCCGGTTTAAAACCATTGTCCCTTGTCCTATCACTGCATGATAAAAACATAGACTTATTTTTGTCTGTCTAAAAGATATTTGGATTTTGCCCTTTCATGTTGACTATGAAATTCTGAGGATTTTTTCTGAAGTGATCAATACTCCTGCTTATAATAGGTGACAAAATAGTAAAATATAGCTGGAAAATGGGCAATGCTTCAGCGTTACTATAAGTGGCACAGTTTTATGTAAGCTTTGGAGTTCTGTTTTAAACTTGTAGTATCAGAAGAAGTGTCAGGATCCCTCCTGGGTGCCTTTACTAGAGCAGATACTTTTGTGTTGTGTCAACTGAACTGAAACAAAGTTTTATCTGAAACTGACACATTTTTTCCCAATTCAAAAGAGAAAGGAGTTGGTTTTCTACTATGAAAAATGTCTACTACAGTCAGTTGTTTCCAGTAAGTCTGAAGTGGGTTGTCCCTACTTACAGGTGCACCGTCAGGGCAGCAGTACAGGTGGAATTTTACAGCAAGTATAGTCCCTGAGGAAGAGTGACAGTGCAAAGAGAAGGTGGCACATGAAACATGGGAAAGATATAGAAAAAAAAACAAGGAACAAAATATAGGCTGCCATGAAGAAAATTACACAACGACAGCAAGAAGAGGAAGATTGCTTGTGGTGACTTGTAGGACTATGAGGGAATGAGACCTCATGAGTTTCTTGGGGCTCTTGGAAAGCAAGTTTTTGTTAGAAAAAATATTGGAAATTCTTGACTGTCACTTCGTTCACTGGCACTCCAGGTAATATCCAGTTATTCATTATCAAATGGCTACTTAGTATTATATTTTGCATTGAATTTTAAAAATAAGAAAACATTACCTCCATGCTAATCTAGATTTGGTATGAGAAAAGAAAAAATATGTGGAATATTATGAGTTTGCTTATTTTTATATATATGTAAAGTATGTTAGCTCTCTTATTCTTTCAAATCACTAAAATTGATGAAGAAGTAAGAAGTGCCTTTGGAGACCTTGTGAAATGGTACAGGTTTAGAGATAAGGTTTGAAAAAGGTGAAGGAACTTACATTGCACTTGTTCTCAGTGTGCTTCAGTCACACGCTATATACCTATATACATCTTTGCTTTCAGGAATGTACGAGTTGTCTACGTACCACTTTTTCAAACACTTTGCTTATTGTCATCCTTTTCCATATGTTTGGTTGCTTGCCTATAGGCAGGACCCTGATTTTCAGAATTAATTCTCTGTTCTAATTAGATCTTGTTACAGCATCTCAGTTTCAGGACTGAACAGCCACGTCACCACAGCCAAAAGTAACTTCTGAAAACCTTGGTTTTGACTATCACAATATGCTTTGTAAGCAATGCTTACTTAACCTTGGCAAAGCGATGCTCTTAATGGCTGTGGTTTGTTTTTATGAAACACCAGTGGTATTGAATTCATGGGTGTGAGCAAGACTAGCCAGTCTTTGATCTTAGATTCACTCGGTATTGGAATGTAAACCATTTTTTTCCTTCATGTTTCGCTTCATGCATTTAAATTGTGGCAAGCAAAAGAAATCCTGTGTTGTTTTTAATGAATCTCAGTGGATCGATGGCATGTACAGTAAGAACTGATTGTACATCAGCCCTGACTTCCTAACACCCTTCTGGATGCCCCTGAAAAAATTTGCATGGTTGGAAGTGCTTTCCAGCAGGCATCCTGGTCTGGAGGATGGAGGATCAGGACTGCAGAGACATCATGAGTGCACTTCCTTTCCCTTTAGATACAACTGTAAGTCCTATATGGTAATAACAACACAGGAATAAATAAAATGTGTGTGTGATATCTATTTTCTAAACAATTTGACAATATTATGGAAAACTGTAAAGAATCACAAAATGTGTCAATTCCATTTTTTTCAAAACTGCTGTCAGGGCATGTTTAAGCTAGCTCCTAGCAATGCCAAAGCACGTGTAGGCAAGGTAACAAACCAATATCAACTGCTTATAAAAATGCACTTTCTTGTCCTCTTGTTTAGGTGGGTACAGTGTTTGCTCATGTCCATGGAACTGTAACAGAAGCTGTTATCTAATGTAGCTAAATATACACAAAATCTAACAATTAGAATAAATAATTTCAGATAAATTGTGCCTTTTGTTAGTCTCATAGACTGCCAGTTTGTATTAAAAGACGTGTTAATCACCAGCCCGTAAGTCTGTGCATATTGTCTAAAAAATAGTTTTCCAGTTTCATTTGTCTTCTTCTTTATGACATTTTCATAAAGCATATTATTTACTGTCTTCTGTCTTAAACTTAATTACTTTATTACTTACTTAATTTAGAAATAATACAAGAAAACAATAACAATTTAGATTTTCTATTTACTTTAATTTTTTTTTCCCCTTTTTGCTCCTTGCTCTTTCAGCTAGCTGTATTACTGGCTACAATTTTTGTTCACTGAAAACTCCCATTAAGTGCAATTTTTGGAGATATTTTTAGACAATTAAACATAAGATTTGATTTTACCTGACACTTAATTAAAAGTGAAAACAGAATACAATTAGATATTTATAATTAAATTGTTTTATATTAGTAATGTTAATATTTGATACAAACAGATACCAACAAACTTCATGAAGACCATGAAGACTCTATTACAGGTATTGTTATATTATTACCTAAGTTACTACTGATTATCTTATAAAAATAACAGCTTCAAGAAAAGTGAACAAAACATGACTGTAATAATTTGGCTCCCAGAGACCATCCAAATTCCAAATGCAGCACTCATGTCAATAAAAGAAAGTTTTTCTTTTCCTTCATTTTGAAAAAGTTAAGTGTTTTAATCCAAAAATCATTCAGTTACTCTCCTGCTGA
>NW_009611106.1:134540-151869 GCF_000690535.1 Cariama cristata | reverse complement strand
TATGGCCTGGTTTTTAATTTTGGAAGTTGAATAGCTTCAAATGCAAGGAAACAATCCTTAAAAGACATCAGTTCATATAATTTTGTGTTTTTCAGGAGCAAAATGACCTCTGACCAAACTCCTTGCTATAAATGCGTGAATTTTTTATTTCCTGACAAAATATAAAATTTTATGCATGTATGTCTCTGCCTCAGGGAAACAGAATTTAATAAATTCGTAAGGTATGTCTCAGAAGGAAACCAGAAGTGAAAATTAGTAAGTTCTCCATCTCCCCTGAGAGAGATCCTGAGACAATAATAAAAACCAGTGGAAGTTGAGGTTTCCCCCACTGTCTGCACTGGTTGTCAGTGTATGTATTTTTCCCTTCTTGAAGTGACAGAATACCAACTGTGTGTATTCATATCACAGAATCACAGAACGGTTGAGGTCGGAAGGAACCTCTGGAGTTCAGCTGGTCCAACCCCTTTGTTCAAGCAGGGCCACCTACAGCAGATTTATCAGGACTGTGTCCAGATGTTTTTTGAGTATCTCCAAGGATGGAGACTCCATAACCTCTCTGGGCAATCTGTGCCAGTGCTTGGTCACCCTCACAGTACAAATGTGTTTCATGATATTCAGAGGGAACCTCTGAACCTCCTGTGTTTCTATTTGTGCCCATTGCCTCTGGTCGTGTCACTGGGCATCACTGGAAAGAGCCTGGCTCCTTCCTCTTAAATCTTTGTACACATTGATGAGATCCCTCCTGAGCCTTCTCTTCTCCAGGCTGAGCAGTCCCAGCTCTCTCAGCCTTTCCTTGTAGGAGAGATGCTCCTGTCCCTTCATCATAAGTTTCGTGGCCCTTCGCTGGAGTCTCTCCAGTGTGTCCATGCCTGTCTTGTACTGGAGGCTGCAGAATTGGACCTAGCACTCCAGACGTGGCCTCACCAGTGCTGAGTAGAGGAGAAGGATCACCTCCCTTGGTCTGCTGGTAACACTCCTCCTAATGCAGCCCAGGATACCATTCTCTGCAACAACGACACATCGCTGGCTCACGTTCAACTTGGTGTCCAACCAGGACTCCCAGGTCCTTTTCTGCCAAGCTGCTTTCCAGCTGGTTGGCCTCCAGCCTGTACTGGTGCCTGGCGTTGTTCCTCCCCAGGTGCAGGACTTCGCACTTCCCCTTTTGGAACCTCATGAGGTTAAATGTTAGTGTTTGCATTTTTAAATTTATTTATGTAGAAGCAGTTCACATTCTTCCTTCTTTGAGATAGTTAATACTCGTACTTTTTGCCATGTTTTTGAAAAAGTAAGATCATTGCTTTGCACGTACAGGTCAGCCTGTATTTAACTGCACTTTCGGAGTCTGAGATAAACAGTACTTGCAATGGAGTTTGTTACATGTGAGTTAGGTTGCAGTAATTGACCTCATACTGGTTTAGAGGTTTTTATACTCAATTTGCTGTTTTCCTAACATGTTCTGTTATATTTCAATGTATTTTTCAATCATTTAAAACAATAACTAGAAACCTTTAATACAAAGGAATTGTAAATGAAACAGAATAATTCTTTTACCATTAGTTCATATCTAGATACACTTAGGGTAGTCACATTTATGATCAAGATCAACAGTTGAAAATAGAGATCTCAATTCAGCAAAGGACTTAAATACATACTTTATTTTTGAGGCCTTGATAGTCCAAATGAATTCAGTGTCTAAACTGCTTCAGTACTATATACTGTGTATTTCTGTTATATGCTACATGAGAGTCAGAACTCATTCCTAATACCCTCAGTTACTTGTATCATCAGACTTGTATATCCCATTTATTTCTAGGTACAATCAACTATGCAGCTACACAGCTATCCTGTGGTGCATCTCACTTATTTCCATTCATCTAATCAGTAAGTTTAATATTTTTGGTGACACTATCTGAAAAGAGTACTGCTTAGCCTTAATTAGAAATTCAGTTACAGATTTTGGATGCACAAAGAGAATTATTTAGAAACCCCTTTCTTTTATTTGTTGCAACAGACTGGAAATTCCAATAACATTTGTTTGGCTGATATACATATGATTGAGTCACATATAGTATTCAACACATGAGTGCATATATGTTATTGCATGTTTCGTACTTATCCTTTTATGTCCAGCTGATTTTGTGAACATGGCACATCACTTTTGGCCTAGAAAACACAATGTATGTTTTTCACAGTAAAACATAGGAATTATAAATAACACCTAAACCCTTATATTTATTTTGCAGCAACAATCATTTTTTCCTCTAGATGGCAATATATTGCAAGAAATATTGTCAATCTGTTTTCAGTACTTTTAAACATTGAATTTGACAGTCTTCAGAGGTATTTAAAGTGAAATTACTCTTTCTTTTTGCTTGAATTCTTTTTGAGGGTTGATAAGTGTAGCACAATAAATAATGAAGAAAATAGGTATAAAATTGGAAGAAGTAAATGATTTAAATAAAACCGTCAGTTATAGTACATGTCATACTTAAATACTTACCTATAACCAATGGTCACATGGACTTTTATATCAAGGTAACCTGTATAAGCATTTCCCTAGTATGTTAGTATTTTTCACATACATTACTGTAAGAAATGGGGTTTTTACATTTCCTTATCAAGACTTCAAAATTCCATATTGACTCATTAAATTTTATGTTTTGATCACTAATTAAAATACAATACAGCAAAAATAATATTCCCAAACTGTGGTTAATAGTGATATGGAAAACTATGTACAATAACTTAAAGGTAGCAATGTTGTTGTAGATGTGATGATTAAAGAATATATCAAGAACCAATCTGTCAGGAGAGGTAGTATCTTTTTCACACCAGCTGATATAAGTAGAGCATTAAATTAGACATGTTTCCAGGCATCTCAGTCAAAAATAGTAACATTGTATTTTCCCCTTGTCCATAGTTTAATCCTGGGTCTTCTTTTTCTGTTCTAGCATGCTATAATAAAAAGATAGACTGTATTGTCTTGAAAACATTAAATAGAAACTCGGGCTTCATGATAGCAAATGTACCAGCATATAGAAATCTGGACCTTATGTATTTATAAGTATGCTTTTAGAAAATACTGTGTACACCTACTGAAAAATAAATGAACTGAAACACTATTTGAATTCAACTATACTAACCCACTTGAGATATCCTTTTTTTCTATACATGAGTTTGATTATTTTTCCTCTACAAAAAGAAAAATAAATACTGATACTTTATTGGAAGATTTCCACCTTCACTCTTTTCAGCAGAATCTGACAGAGCAGTAAATCAGCCGAGAAGGTTTATTCATTGTTTATCTTCCCCTGAAACTTCTGGTACAGATTCCTGAGGAATTACTCGAAAGAAAAATTTTTCCTTCCCTTTTGTTAAGTGAAGAGATGGTCTGGTGGCATGATCATGAGGACATTGAGGATAAGCTCTGCAGCTGGGAGGGCCCACCAGCTGTGAGGTACGGTCATAAGAAAGAATGGGAGAAGGCAGGGAAAGGTCGCTGAAATGGCATTTTTATGGCAACATGTCTGCAAATTTACATAAGTTAGTCATATACTTTGCCTCAGGAAAATCGTGTCAGTGTAGGGCTAGATTTCTCATCACTGTATATTTTCCCTCTTGATGTGTCTAAAAACCTTGTGTAGAACTGGTATTGTTTGTCTTTTGGATCTGATTAGGCGGAATGGGTGGTACCTGGGGCTAACAAATACGGAAAGGGAAGGCACAGGTGAAAACAGCTGGGCATTGGTGGATACTGATAGTGGAAAAGCCAAGGGCATTTCCTTTGAGATGGCAAAAGGATGAAGAGGACCTGACTGTTAACTCTATAGATTTTAAGATGACTCAAGCAAGGAAAAGAGTAGAAAAAATGCTAGCTGATTTCACTGTAGCAAACAGATAAAAACTACAGATAGGTGGGAGTTAAGAGTGCAGTAGAGGAGTTTGCTAGCTGGTTTCTTTGTGATAAAAACCTGAAGGTTAATAGACTAGTGGAGAGGCTGAGCTATTCAGGGTAAAGCATAAACAGCATAGAGCGATCTACACATCTTTCTGCGGACAAAACACTGGTGAAGCAGAGAATTTAGTGCAGGAAGAAGGGAAAAGAGGCAGAACTCCAGGGTCCCTCTTAGCTAGATAAAATGCAAAATTCTCCCTTTGAACAGTGGCAGTTTCAGAAACTGCTGAATATAATTAGTTACTGTGGTATACTCAGACTTCTGGAGCCTGTTTATTGTGTCTGGCAAAGAAGTGTTGTCCTGCAAGTGCAGGCAGGACTGGAGCTGAGCTCCGTGGTGAAATCCTTGATGAGTTACGGAAAGAGACAGGGTGTGACATTCCTGCAGTGGTGCAGTTTCTGCAGAAGGTGTTGGTGTTCGGTCAGTGGTCTGAATATGCTTCGTGCGGTACTTCTCCTTTCTTAAACTCCTTAAAACTCTAGTGTAATGCATTAGCAATACCATACTTGCTGTTAGGAGTTAATGTTATGCTCTTGTTGCTGCTAGTAGGAAGTAAACATCAAAGTACCCCTTAATTGGGTACTTTGCCCTTGACAGTGAGGAAAGATGCATATTTAAGGCAGAGCAGTGAAGCCCTTCATATGAAACTACAAGGCTGTAGTAGTACAGGTATGTCATACACGGATGTGCCGTAGCATACATCTGAAAGATGTTTCTCATGGTGTAAAGTTATTGGAGAGCAAGTTTGAGAGTAAAAAGAACTGCAGTAAAGAAAATGTCCGACTGCTGTTCTAGAATAGAGACATATAACTACCAGATGCCTGTTCTTACCACTGTCTCATTTTTTCCCCCCATGACTCAAGAGATGGCTTTCTTCAGGATTTAGGGTGGTACAAATGCCCAGCTGTGGTGCAGCTCTTACAATATAGCCTTTCTTTGTCCGTAGCCTGGGGGAAATATATTTGGAAACCTGCTGCACTTTGGTGATCTCCAGCTGCTAGATAAGCCCTGTAGGATAACTTGCAAGTCTCAGGCTTCTCCTATCAGTACTGAGACCTTGTCACCTTTCTGTGTCTCTGGAATTAGTGAGCTGTGTAACAAAAGCATCAAACTGTCTTTGCCACCACCATCTTTGGCATTTCTATTGCTTAGAGAGATTAGATCAGGGAATTATTATGCCAAAGTGCTAATCGGTAATTATAAAAATATATATATTGTTTAAAATTTAACTATATATCAGAGGTGGCTGCATAGGAGCGATGGTTGGGATTCATCTGGCTAAACTAGATTTCTAAGAGGTAATCATCCATTGTTGAAACTGTCTACCTCAGACTTCTTTGATCACTACTGTGAAAACCCAGGAAGATCCAAAAAGTAATTAATTTCATCCTAAATTAAGCATTTAGGACAGATTTGACCAGAAAGTGACCATTTCTCTCTATTGACTAGTTTTAGATGCTAAATTTAGGTGAAGTGAATCTCTATGTCTGCTCTGAACTGCCCTAGTCTGACCTGGTATGTGTTGTAAAAAAAACCTGTAACTGCTCTGAGATCTATACATACGAGGACTTTTATTATGACTGTAATGAAGCTACAGTGGAGTTACAGCAGTTTAAATTAAGGAAGAGCTGGCTTGCAATGCTGTTATGATGTCTGCCACATTAAATAAAGTTACCCTGTTTTACTTGGGACAGTACTACTTTGTAGTATATACTTGCTAACCTGTTATAAATTGGGGTTTGCACTAAGGCAACTGAATTTGTTAGATATTTTCATATGCAAATTTCTCTAATGAAGACAAACCCTTAGATGCTGTGAAAAGACTACTCCACTGCCTTGAAGCTTTTAAACTCATTTCCATCTGTGCTAAGTTTGAATGCGAAATGCTGTAAAACAGCAGTATCTACTCACTTAGCACTTGTTTTGAAGAGGGGTAGTAAATGAGAGAAAGGGCAAGGATGATAACAACAGTGATATTACCTTGCTGCAAAAGGTTGTACAAAATTAAATTAATTCATTAAAGAAGTGGTTCTTTACTCCATATTCAGAGGAGAAACTACTTCTATGAACTATTCCTTAAGAAATCTGATCTTTTATGTTAATGCTAGAATAGTTATCATACAGTCGTTCACTGAGAAAGTTATCTTTTCTCCCCTTGAAAAAAAATCCTTTCTGATCACTTCATCCTGTGGATTCCCTTTGAAGAACTGTTTTTTCGTGTGTCACCTCTGACATAACAGGGAATGTGTCATTCTTGAAATTCACTATGTCTTACCTATATTTTTAAAGATCTCATGTAGTATCTATACACATTTAGGGACCTGTTGCAGTTCCTAGAAAGTATGGAACATCTTTGACTCCTGTAAAAAGAAAGTAAGACGGATGCTGGAGCATTATGTGCAGTACTAGCATATGGATGAAATCACAGGAATCGGCAAAATTCCACATAGCTTTTGCGGAGCAGATGCTATGAAAGGTGGCTGCTGTTAGGATTGTGACCTGTACCAATATTCATCCATGGATTCAAACCAATGCTTAAAAACCTAGACAGCTTTCTGCAATCCCAGCTCAGAAAGGGTCTTTGCTTCTGTATTTTAGGTATAGGCTCATTCGACCTAATCACTGAACTTAAAAGGGGACTAACTTGCCTTTGGCATTTGACCAGAGTCTTTATGAAATCCTGAGTCTAGGGCAACAATGTTCACAGCAGCACTGTTTCCGATCATACCAGCTTCTGAGCCAGAGGTTTACATACAGTTTTCCCCACTCACAGAAGTAGATAAGGGACAGTGTGGCCCAAATTATGCTAAGTATGGGTACTCTAGATGCTTAAATCTGGTTTGCTTTGTGCAAGTAGTAAACAAAATTGTGAATGATTTCTTCTTTAACATATTTAATGAGGAAATAGCGGTTAGCCTTTCTCCTCTAAAAGTGGTGTCTGTCCTCCCCTGCCTGCACCACAATTTGCACCGCTTTGCTTTGGCTGATGCCAGTGTTCGCAAGACCATTGCCAGATCAAGGAGCTACTCTGGCAGAGACCTAGCACCACACAGAAAGAGCTCGTTGTTGGCACTGTCAGTGCCCAGAGCCGTCTCGGTGCCCGAATCCTTGTGTATGCACAAGGAAGGCAGTCGGAATGAGGGAAGGATGACCTTCTCATCAGCAAAGTCAATTTAGTTTAGATTAAAGTAACTTTGTCTTTAGTCTGCACCAGCAGAGTTCAAAGTTTCACACAGCCAGTGTGTTCTTCTCATCATAGTACTAAAACTCCCTGTGGGAAAAAAGTGTTAAAACTTTCAGAATAATGTCCTTTTGCACATTTAAAAGGAAGATAAATCAGCCAAACATTCTGACAATATACTTCTGATTCAAAGAAAAAAAACAAACCCAGTGGATCAGACAGCAACCTCTTCCTCTGTTTTCCCATTTGGGCTTACGTCTCTTTACTGATATTGATTAATACTCAACTTTTACTTTTCTAGGGTAATTATATATGACAGATCATTAGGACTGCCTAGAAGGAGTGATGGAAAATGTTACAACTTCAGGTATTTTTTTAAGACACCATTTGCCAAGGGGTTCTGCTTCCAGTAGTAAGAGCCAGATAACAAGATACAAATTATTCTAACATCAGACAGAGACAGTAAATAAAATGTATTGGAATAGTTCAATTTATTTTCATTGAGGTGCTATCAGTTCCTGCTTTCTTGCTTAATGGAGCAAAAAAAAAATCCATTATTTCTAAGTCACGTATTTTAAAAGTCAGAAGACTTGAATATGTTTCTGTAAGTTTTTTGTAATGATCTGGGCCTGAGTATCCTCAGCTGTAAAATGGGAATAATTTTTCACAGAGATATAAAGAGACAGAATTAACTAATATTTAGGAAATACTTTGAAATCCACAGATGGAAATTTTTTCAAGTTAATGCTACATGAACAGTGTTCCAAAGAGCTGAGTATGTATGTTACTTGGATAGTATTCTGCCAAAATATTCTGCCAAATATGTAAGTATCAATCAATCTGTAAAAGTGAAAACAAATTCAGAATTGCTAAAACTCTGTACATCAAGGAAACTCATTAAATTAACAGAAAATTGAATGGCATGCTCCTGATATGGATCAGAAACTACTTGACATGTGATTATTATGAAAGAAACTTCATCTTCCATATGTTGAAAATGGATTTTTCTTTTAGGAGACGGTAAAGGAGTTACTTTCTTTGCTGAACAGACCATCATTGGACACGATTTGAACATAAAATTGTAAACCAAGAATTTTACTTTGATTAGCCAAGGAACAGGCAAAGGTGCATTCTGTCTCTAACAGTGCTTATATACAGATTGACCCAGCTGACTTTAAAACAAGTGCCTAATTGAGAGTGTAATTGTTCAAATCTCCCTGAATATCCAATTAAGAGAAGTAAATATCTCTCAGGACAAGAGTAATTGTAAATGGGTAAAGGGAATCACCCTTTAAATCTGCCTGTTTCTCTCTCCTTTGTGTATAGGGAACTTGTATTCCTTCTATGTTTGTCTATATTCCTAACATGGTGCTTCAGCTGCTAAGTCTACGTTATGAAAGATCTCACCTATTAAAGGAGAAGAAAGCAGTGCTAGCAACAAGTCCAGCTATTCTATCTGTTTTTAAGAGGCAAAAATTGAGCAAAACAAAATACAGAATGTAAAACAACAACAACAAAAGCTCAATACAAATGTTGGTTTTCTTGTTGTTGAGATCTACTTTATTTTCATAGTGTTATCCTGTTCATGACAAGGTAAATCAGTAAAAATATTAAAAGAACCAGACATACCATAAGCAATGGATGAAATGCTGTGCCAAAATTTGATTTGTGTATCATTTTATACATAATGGCATAACACCACACAGCTCAAGAGCACACAGATGAGCCCTTGGTTTGTCAGGAATTCCGGGAACAAAAAAGCAGCCTGCAGCTAGCTTTCTCCACCTATGTCTGGCACAAACACATTAGCTAAATGCTGCATTTTATTGCTAAATAGAAAGAACCAAACAGTGAAATTTTAGCATCAAGCAAGAGCTAAAGCTGGCAGAAGAAGAAAAACAATAGCATTCAAAGAAAATAACAACAGCAAGGAGGGAGTAATATGGTCCAAAAATGAATAAAAGACAAGAGACCACATCCAAAACCAGAATAGGTTATAAAATATGGTCAGAGATAAAATATTCCCAGTGGAAGTAAATGGGAGAGGCACTATATTTCATACTGTGGCCAAGAAGAGAATTCTGCAAATCATCCTTTATACTGCCAACAAATAACACTTTGTGTCTTCACTGCTATCCATTTTTTGGAATTGTATATTTATTTCCATGCTTTTTTTGGGGTATTGTTTTAATATTTTTAATGCCTGTGGTGGTGGTGGTGGGTTATTATCAACAAAGATTTGTACCATATGCCTACTATTGGCCTCAACAATTGGACCACAGCAAAATTTGGATATGTTAATGTGCACCAAATGAAGTGTGTGAGTGAAGCCTTTGCCCTTCATTTGAAAGAGTTTTAATTTTAAGGGCCTTTTAAGATCCCTTATAATTACCTCCCCATAATAAAACAGGAAAAGCCTACAGCCCAAAAATATCTGTATGTCAGTGCCCAGAACGGACACAAATGTGAACATTCTGAATATTGTTCTAGTGAAAAGCTGCATGTGTACAGATATGTATCAGCAAAACGACTAACGTAATATCCAACTGCCACCAAAGTGAAATGGTCCTACTCCTCCTATCTCCATCCCTGTGGTCCCCCTCTGCATCCACTCCGGCACTTACCAGACATGGTGAACAGATTGTTTGAGAAATTATCAGAAAATTTACATCATAAAGAAGAGAGTAGTTTGCAGCTCTTTTAGAGGGTGAAATCAGTCAAGAGGGATCTTCCAGGTAGAGCCAGAGACATGGCAAAAGAGGGACATGAGCTGCACAGTTGGGTATGCAGACAGAAGCCAAGGAGAAGGGCATCGTGTCCACAGCCACCTCCTGTAGCAGCAACTGGCTCATATCTGTCACTGAATTGTGCCCTTAGAGAGAGAAAAACCCCAAGAGCATAAAAGAAGGAAGTAACCAAGCATGACATAAAACCCCTCATAAAGTATCTGCCATTGAGGCAAAGGTAAAGCAAGAGAGCGATTACATTGAATGTTAATAGTTCCAACTTTGTACATCCTTTATAAGAAAAAAATAGATTTACACCAAAGAAGCGACCGTTCTACCAATGGTTTCTTTTCTGAATGGAAATTGTATGTGTTTGTGATTTTTTTTCTACCTATTTAGCTCACAGAAGGGATAACAGAAGTGTCACTGATTGGAATTCTTTTAAAAAAATAGACCTGGAAGCAAGTTCTGCTGAATTAAAATGGATAAATGATTCAGGGAAAATGTCTGGGGAAATGTAAATTGGTCAAAAGAAGCTAAAAAAAAAAACCTAAATGGAGACCAAATGGAACTAAAGGCAATCTGACAGTCGTTCCCCACCCCCCCCTCCCCTCAAAAAAGAAAGAAAAAGAACAAGAAGAGATGCAATGAAGTCTTTACTGGAACAGTATGATGAACGGCATCTGCTTTATTTGTTTATTGGATATGTATTTCATGATTTGTCAAAGAAATTTCTCTGGGTGGCCAGAAAGGCTAGTTTGCCTGTTTGCCTTATCCAGACTAGAGCAGAATGAGTCAAGGCAAATCCCAGGGTAGCGTGCCAGGGAGCACCATCCCAAAGAACCACTCAACAGGGCAGGGGAAGCTTGGGTGTACAGTATTATGGAAGAGGAAAATGAAAGAAAACACATAGGGTGATCCCAAAGGAGGGAACAGATGAGTTGCCAAAATCAAGACAGTGGTCAAGAGGCTTTTCCTAGGGATGAAGACCCCAGATGAAGTGTGCAGATTTTTTTTGCAACCAATGAAAACCACTGAAAGTTGCTAGATTGAGAGCAAGACTGGAAAGATTTTGTAGGCAAAAGTTTTTTCTACACTTTGTCTCATCTGTCCTATTGGATGGGTTCTACATTTTCATGAGGTATCTTGTTCAACTCAGTGTTCCAGTGAGATTGGAGATGTATTTTCTTTAAGAAAAAAATCTTTTGAGAATTCTGGCTCACTGTCAGCATTTTCTCTAGCTGAACAGGGAAGCACAACTGGAAAACTTCCAGAGTAAAACAGGCAGATAGAATAGATGGCTAGCAACCTAACTGCCATTTAGAAAAGAATTTCTACAAAGACAGCTTTGGTCAAACTGCTAACAAAGATGAACTGCAGGAAAGACTGACAGAGTTGAAAAATCAGTTATAGATCTTCATGGAAAAAGAGCTACTTGGTTTTACATTTGGATTACCCAAAGAATTTACATAGAATTGTTTTTTTTGCAATGATTATCTATTTTTTGTAAACTGGGACCTTGCTGGAGTAGGTTCAATTTGCAGTGAATCAATTTTAAATATTTAGATAGAACTGGAATTGCACTTGAAATTGATTGAAATAAGATTAGGTCACTCTGAGTTGTGAAATTTGCAAATCTACAAACCTTAGAAGTACAGCCCTGTGACAGAAAATGATTTTGGCTTTTTGAGTGAGTAGACAAATCATGTTAAATTCAATTTGTGGAACAAAGTAATGTAGCAGTAACGGAAACATAATAGTTGAGAGCTGGTAAGGGATGAAAATATATCCACAAAAAGGGCTGTTAAAAATTTAGAGTCGGCCAGACCTGAACATTATAAGTTTTTAAGAACTCTTAAACCAGCAAAAACTGGAGGAACAGAGGCTGGCCAGGAAATTTCCTTCTGTCATTATTTGTTTCTTCAAGTTCTCATAGTTGAATGATAATGAGAGGAATATGTAGCAACATCTTGGAAAGCTTAAAAAAAATGGACAAGTGCAGAAACTGAAGGTTTTAGATCCTGCTTTATTAATGAGCTAGTCAGGAATAGCTATGGAAGGAAACTATTCAATTGATCATAAGTGGAAAGAGCAAAGATAGAGCGTGGTCTGCCTAAAAATTCATATTTGAGAGGAAATTTGAGCAGATAAGATAAACCATACTACAGTCTCCTCTGGGATCTCCAAGGTTCAGTGGGATGTCTGAATATCTTATTGCATGCTGGAGATTCTCCAGTCCCTGCCACAGTCACTGGAAGATACTTGTGCTCTCTGTGCTGCCCACAGTACCTGCTGTTCTCCTAGTCCATATTATTGAATTGAGATGCCAATCTCATCGTTTGGCTACAGTGCGAGAGGTGCTGGGGAGCCAATGCACTCTGAACTTTTACGCATACCTCTGTTACACCTTTCAGTGAAGAATATTTCATTATTACCCAATTAGTTTAAACCACACCAGGCTAAGGAAATAAGGGGGGGGAAAAAAGCACATTTCTTTATAAAAGACATAAAGGAAGAAATTAAACAAAATATTGTTTTAATCTAGTTACCCTTAAGTTATGTAAAGTCTCTGCTTCAGTAAGTTGACTTACTTCCTTACCTTCAGGCTTCTTGCATGGCTGCCTTCCTCATGGTGCCAAGTACTCCAGCTCTTACAGGCAATCTCCTCTTCAAAGTATTTTCATGGGTGCAATTAAAGACAGCTTGACCCTCCTCTTAACTAGGGTGTATTTCCCTTTCAGAGGTATGGAAATAGCTGTCTGTCTTTCTTTCTTTCTTTTCTCTTTCTTTCTTTCTTTCTTTCTTTCTTTCTTTCTTTCTTTCTTTCTTTCTTTCTTTCTTTCTTTCTTTCTTTCTTTCTTTCTTTCTTTCTTTCTTTCTTTCTTTCTTTCTTTCTTTCTTTCTTTCTTTCTTTCTTTCTTTCTTTCTTTCTTTCTTCTTTTCTTTCTTATTCTTTCTCTCTCTTTCCTTCTCTTTCATACTTTCACACTTTCTTGCTTACTTGCTTGCTTTCTTGTTTTCCTTCTTTCTTTTTCCTTCTTACCTTCTTCCTTTGCTTTTTTCCATTCTGCCTTTTTTCCTTTCCTTCTCTTTCCTCCTTATGTCCTAAACTTAACTGTTTAGTAAGCCACTTTTTGTTGAAAAGATAAGTATATGCTCCCCTACATTTCTTTAATGAATCCAGGAAAGCAGAAACTATTGTATGTTCCATATACGGAATGATGAAATTCTGGTTTAAGGTCAGGAATCTCTGAGAATCCAAATTGCCAAAGGCTTAGCAGTTCTAAAATGGGGAACAAGTTAAACTTTTTGTTTCTCTGACTATTTTTCCAAGCAGCGGTTAGGAAAAAAAAAAAAAAAGAAAAAAGAAAAAAAGCACATTGGTTGCAACCTATCAGATCATGGTATTTTTACAGTTTTGGAAAAGGACTGCTGTTGATCACAGATAGTTTTCTACCCTGGAGTTAATCCTTGAAGTGTAAACTGCTTCAGGAAAAGGAACAATCTGTGAGACGGTCTTTTTCATTAATATATATTAAAAAAATTTTAAAAAAAGAAGACTGCATTTGGGCAGCACAAGACTACTCTCAAACACACTAGATATGAAGAAGTTTGTAGAACTTGTTACAGAAATGGACTGTGTGCATGTGTCCACATGGCAAAACCACTGCGTAGATGGGTGTGAGATAATGCCTTTAAAAGATTAAGGTAATGGTTTTGGATTTGGTTGTTACTAGTACTCTTGTGACTGTTTCAGGAAGCCTTTTGTATTGGAATCAATTATTATTCCTTATAGTTTGAGAGCAGTTGCAAGAATGATGGATTTTTATAACACAATTCTAAATTGTCCTAATATAAATTATTATGCTATGAAAGAGAGTTCTCAGTACTTCTGAAAGCTGGGGAACATTGTTTTCACTGTTTGCATGAAGGGAAGTTCGTGATCAGGGGAAAACATGCATTTCAATACAGATACATAAATACAGAAAGAATGAGAAGGGCAACTCATGAAAAGACTTGAAAAACCCTATAGTTTAATGATTAAAAAAGCACATAAAGACCTGATATAAGGTCAGCTTTGTTGGGACACTAATTGTAATGCTCTGAGCAAGAAAGGGAGAAACTGCTGAAAGAGATGTTTACTCAGGTACAGAAAAGACTCATTCTTGTCTTAAAACTTTAGAATTGAAAATTTGTCTGCTTCATCATTTCCTGGGTGCAGGAATGGTGATTAGAGAAATCAAAACTTACCAAAGACAGGATTGTGCTAACAAAATTGTTGTTCACAAGACAATTTGGCAAATAGCCACCTAGAAATCACGAAGGTTTGGGGTTTTTTTAATCATGTTGACATTACACTGTGATGGTGCTTAAAAAGGCTCAGCAGGATTTGAATGGTTGAGCTGGCCCCCTCTCTTGAAGAGGGTATAAGTTAGTAGACCTGGTACACTGCGTTTCTTTCCACTGAGCTTCCAGTTGGCAAGAATACCCTGTGTGCCACTCTACTCCCAAACCCATGAGTTTGAGCGAATAAACCCATCAACTCCTCTATGTGAGGTACTGAAGGGGTCAAAGAAATTTGGACTTCGAAACAACCTTCACTTTACAGTTAGAAAAGTTCATGGTTTTTTGAAGGATTGCCACTGATGTATTAAAGAGACATAATGAGAACATTTAAGAGCAGGGGTAGCCCTGCCATTAGTTGCACAAATGTGGGAAAGTACTACAATCACTACTGATCTGAGTATATAATGTGACATTACAAGAACTGACTAGATCCTGAGCCTGTCCCTGTGGGTCTATAAGAACTGTCTGAATGACCGATAATCAGCGTGGCTGAGAACAAACCTACAGGAACTGAGATTAGCTAATGAGACAGAGCTTGCTTTTTAAAAAATAATCTATCCCTGTCAGTAGATGTTTGGGCATTGATACACATGTCATTTGGTCTTGCTGCAAGGTGAGGCTTCGCAGTCTGTTACTAGGGAACCAGAGGGAACTTGATGAAAATTTCAATGTTATGAAATTGTTAAGAACAAACGGTGCAAGATATCCTGACAGAAAGACGATACAGTTACGTGAGTAGCTAGAATGTGTTAGGCTGTTTCCTCTTTTTCTGTTCGTAGCACAGATCATCAAGGGCTGTGTTTCTTAATGCCAGGTTGTTACAGGAGGGTGCTAACAAGTCACAAAGTGTTAGAAAACTTTAGATCATTTTAAAAGTGAAAAATAATTAATAAAAATTATAAAAAGAAAAAAAAATTTCTGATCTCTTTCTTGGATTAGCTGATTTCCCTCAGAGTGAGGAAGTAAGAAGCATCTACTGGGCCAGGTATAGTTAAACTACCTCCGGTCACTGCCGGCAATGTAGCTACTTCAGGGAACTGTGCATTTACACCTGCAGTCAGGAATTACAGCTCTCTGCTGTGCAAGAAATGAGTCGGCAGCACTCAAAGTCATCTTTCTGGTTATTGCATCTTACTGACAGGAATGCACCAAACACAGAGTAGTCCAAGAGGGAGTTGTGTTTGAGCAGCACCTTAGACATCTTCATTTTAAAAATGAAGACAAGTTGGCTTGTAAGAGATGTCAAGTGGAGGCTGCTGTGAGTGAAAGATTAAAAGCATTTGTCCATGGTTTGTGTTGCCATCCCACCCAGTACTTATACTTTGGTGCTCCTTTTGTGATACAACAAAACAAATAAAGTGTTTGTGTTGTCTTTGATGAGTATATGGCATATGTGTTTTTCTCTAAATATCTGTTTTGGTCACAGTATTTTTTGATTGCTTATAGAAAGATCTTTTAATGATTCAATTTGTAGAAAATAGTAAATGTCACCGTGATCTTTATGTGTGTACTTTTTTTTCAGTCACATAATCTTATTACTTTCCTAGATCTAGATTGTTCTTCTTCAGATAAAAAACTGTCTTTTTTTTTTTTTTTTTTTTGTAGGCAATCCCTTGGACTACAGTGGAACCAGTTATGATGAACGTTACTATTCAGAGTGAGTAAGGATGTTACAATCTTGTCCTTAATGTGTATCTTTTCCACAGCTTATTTAAAAGAGATCTTGCTATATTTTTTATTACTACCTTAGGAAAAATGATCAGAGGAATAATTTTTCAATTGTGTATATTAAATTCTCTATGCTATAGCTAAGGGAGAGGGGAAATTTTCTAGCATCGTTTCTTTATATGTTTAGTCCACACAGAATTTCACTGTGGTGTTTTTTTTTTTTTTTAAAGCAATTCTTGATTCTAATGTATTTGATTGATACAGCAGTTATTAAAAAGCAAAATTAGTGAAAATGTTAATGTTTTCTAAGCAACTACCCAGGAAAAATGCAATAACCATTATTGTTAAAGCTCCCACATTGGCAGAAAGGATGGCAGATAAACTGGAATGTGTCAGTACTTCAATTCAGTTAAATTGAAATGTAAAGAGTGCAAAAGAAGCTTTGTTAGGTTTTCAAAAAGCTAGCACTTTGGGTTCATACCCAGCTGCAATGGCACAGTGCAGTACTGTCTATTACTAGTGCCAGTTTCAACGCCATTGCGCAAAAATGTTACTGAATATCCCTAACATCATTTGGTCTGCAAAATGAAACCCTCACTCAGATGAACATGTCTTCTCTTCTTGTTATGAAGACAGCATAGTGAGAACATTTGCTAATTCATTATCCTTCTGTTGTGTTTAATTATCACTTTCATCCCTTTTTTCCTTTGTACTTAACTCTTTTTCTATTTCCCCTCCGTTTTATACCTGAAACATAATAAGACTCAATGTGATAAAATGAAGTGTTTATAGACATTACCTTCCAATTACACACTCCACATACCAACATTTAACTTGATAGATTTCTGGTTTAGACATTAAACTGAATGGTAATCTGCGTATTATAGCTTAAAAAAAAAAAAAAAAAAAAAAAAAAAAAAAAAAAAAGAAGCTTCTGTCTCCATGCAGGAGAATGAGAATGGGAGAGATTTAATTTGTGTTCCAGAGAGTTAGCTGTAACTGCTAGGACAGTGACTCAAATATGCGGGTAGATTTAGCTGGGTTGGGTCTAACCCACTTTTATTTTCCTAAAGCCCGCCATTCTCATGGCATTGTCCTAAACAGAATTGCATTTGTTCCTGAGCAGGTGCAGTTTACAATCAAGTGTGTAAAACATACCACACACCATTTTGAGTTCAAGTTCACAATTACATACACTGGGGGGGCTCTGGTTACCCATATTATTTCTGCTCGTAGGTAAGCATAGCTAGAAACAGGTCATTTACTGCCTGTACCTCCCTGTTCCAAAAGGCACTGTGCCAGCAAAGAACAATTTTGAGTTGCAATTGGATCTCATTGATTTCAGTGAAGCCCCATTTCTCATAAAAATGAGAAATTTGGTTGCAAATCAGGCTGAATGTATTCTGTCACTGAAAAATTCAAAGACTTGTCCTGCTGTACAGAGTAGGGAA
>NW_009611106.1:130980-134509 GCF_000690535.1 Cariama cristata | reverse complement strand
TGTGGAAAGGCAAACTCTACAGATCATAGGGAGGTATAGTAAAGTTTTTAGGATGCTTAAAGAGCAATTGCATAACATTTATAATATAAAGCAGTCTCAATGTTTCAGACTACTTCAGATAGAGGGAAAACACAACTCTGCAGCAGAATATTAAGGTCAAATCAGGTATCTGAAATAGCCATATCTGAAATATCAAAAAAACAACAGTCACTCAAGAAGTTATGAATAATCTACATCTGCCCATAGATGACTGATGGTAATGGTAAGCTAGTTTTCCCATGGTTTGGTATGTTCTTCCAGTATTATCATTGTAAATTGGAGTGTGTCAATGATTTAAAAAAAAACCAAAACTGTTGCTGACCAAACATTAGTCTATTTTAAAGGTAAATCTCAACTATGTCTTGGAGTAAGTTCCAACCATGTTCTCTGGAACATCATATGTGAAGCCTGGGATCAAGCACAACCTACAGTGTTAACAAGCCCTAAACTGTAAGATTTTGGGAACATGCAGGTTTTTCAGCTAAAAGGGCAAGGAGGGATGTATGTGTGTCTTTCTGTTAGGATATATTGTAATGTTATAGTCAATGTCTTATATGTGTGATTTTAAAAACGAACAAATGTTGTTGCTGATAAAACTGTAAATACTCAAAACTGGGAAGTTATGAGGAGGGCTTTTATCATTGCTTCTGGGGAATGGGGATATGCCGTGTGTTTTCTTCTGTATTTATTGAATACTATGTACATTGGGACCCTGATCTTCTATTGCTATCTCATATAAGCAATTGTATTTATTTAAATAAGGACCATAAATATTTATACCCCTTATATTTTGGTTTTGATGGTACAAATTCCCAGTTCATATTTACATTCACACCCTTATGTAACAAGAACACTGAAAGTCAATGAGAATTGTATGCTTTTCTGTATATGTACTTAGAATATACACCTAGAATAAAATATGGTATTGTATTTTGAACATAATTTTTCTATTGTTACATCTAAACTATGTAATTTTAGATGTTAATTTTACTTATAGATGATCTGCTAGGAGTGTAAGTGGAACAGTTGCTCATTAGTGTGTGAGGCAAGGGTGAAGAAGTTGACTGAAAAAAGTAATCAAAGAAGGCAACTAAATCAATATGTTTTCTCTGCTTATCTGTAGTTTGGACATATACACTGTACAAAAGTAAAGATATAAATTAAGTTGGATTAAATGCTGATTTGTTTGGAAAGATTCTCTACCTTTCTTTCCGCTCCAGGTCAAAAAGCATTGATTAAATGTATTGAAACAAAGTTCTTGTCAGTTCCAGTATTCTTTAGGGGAGTTCCTATGGAAAGCATCTATGAAATGGTATGATTTATTTTTTTCATAATGCTAGCTCTATCCCCAAAGTGATACAATTGGGAAATCCCATCTGTGCATATCATCTGCTGCCTGTTAAATTACTTTACTCAAATTGGTTTTGGTTTTATCTATCAACCTCAGGCTTAATGCAATTCATGAGGAGGTGGTTAAACTTAACATCAGTTACTGGCAAGAGTTTAAATTACCATTGTTCACAGAGTACTAGGCCAGATTATTTTATAGGAACATTTTAAATTTCCTCCAGTTAAACTTAATACTGAGATATAGGTCCAAACCCACAGATTTGGGAAGGTACAAGTTCAGCTTCGTCACAAAAAAGTAATAAGACAATCTTCTCTGCCTTTAGGACAAGATAGAAATCCTTGAAAGGATTAATGTAATATTGGTATTTCAAGTGTTTCAAAATACATTTAATAACTTTAAGTTGCTGAATTAAAGTATGAGAACAGATAAGTAACTACCCACAAAAAAGATATAATTGTTTTTAAACAAGGAGAAGCTTAATGGTGAGTCTTTCAAGAAAGGGACCAAAAATCTCACTTACTGCCTTTATTGAACCGACATGGAGCAGAGTCAACTGCTAATCGGCTGAGAGACCTCCTTGCATCCTGTAAGGTTGGATTGGCTCTTTCTGGATAACTCAAAACCAAACTTCATGGCAGACCTGATGAACCAAAACTAGGGGTCTGGTCAACTGGAATGTATTCATTTGTAGATACTATCTGTTATCAAATCAGAAATTTGAAACTTCTCATGCCGCTAAGGCTTCATTTGATTGTCTAGAGCTTAATGATGGTGACAACAGGGTTGAGCATTTACATGTAAGAATCAGAGGGAAAGCCAACAAGGCAGAAATCATGGTGGGAGTCTGCTGTACACCACCCAACCAGGATGAATAGGTAGATGAAATATTCTATAAGCAGCTGGGAGAAGTCTCACGATCACTAGCCCTTGTTGTCGTGGGGGATTTGAACTGATCAGATGTCTGCTGGAAATACAACACAGCAGAAAGGAAACAGTCTAGGAGCTTCCTGAAGGGTGTGGAAGAGAACTTCCTGACACAGGTGGTGAAGGAGCCAATGAGGGAAGGTGCCTGCTGGACCTGCTGTTTATGATCAGAGAAGGACTTGTGAGTGATGTGGTGGTTGAGGCCATCTTGTGCATAGCGATCACAAAATGGTAGACTTCTCAATCTTTGGAGAAGTCAGGAGGTGGGTCATCAGAACTGCTGCCTTGTACTTCTGGAGGGCAGACTTTGGCCTGTTCAGGAACCTGGCTGACAGAGTCCCTTGGAAGGCAGTCCTGAAGGGCAAAGGGGTCCAGGAAGGCTGGGTATTCTTCAAGAAGGAAATTTTAAAGGCACAGGTGCAGGCTGTCCTTATGTGCCGAAAGATGAGCTGGTGGGGAGGAAAACTAGCCTGGCCGAACAGAGAGCTTTGGCTGGAACTCAGGAAAAAATGGAGACTTTATGACCTTTGGAAGAAGGAGCAGGCAACTCAGGAGGACTACAAGGATGTCGTGAGGCTATGCAGGGAGAAAATTAGAAAGGCCAAGCCCAACTAGAACTTAATTTGGCTACTGCTGTAAAAGACAAAAAAATGTTTTGATAAATACATTAGCAACAAAAGGAGGGCTAAGGAGAATCTCCATCCTTCATTGCATATGCGGGAAACATAGCGACAAAGGATGAGGAAAAGGCCGAGGTACTTAACGCCTTCTTTGCCTCAGTCTTTAATAGTAAGACCAGTTGTCCTCTGGGTACCCATCCCTCTGAGCTGGAAGACAGGAATGGGGAGCAGAATGAAGCCCCCATAATCCAAGTGGAAATGGTTAGTGACCTGCTACACCACTTAGACACACACAAGTCTATGGGGCCAGATAGGATCCACCCAAGGGTGCTGAGAGAGCTGATGGAAGTGGTCACCAAGCCACTTTACATCATTTACCAGCCGTCCTGGCTAACTGGGGAGGTCTCAGACAACTGGAGGTTAGCCAATGTGATGCCCATCAACAAGAAGGGTCAGAAGGAGGATCTGGGGAACTACAGGCCTGTCAGCCTGACCTCGGTACCAGGGAAGGTTATGGAACAGATCATCCTGAGTGAGATCACAAGGCATGTGCAGGACAATCAGGGGATCAGGACCAGCCAGCATGGGTTCATCA